>NC_057391.1:69350452-69556742 GCF_019320065.1 Cervus canadensis
GGGACCTAATAAAACGTAAAAGCTTCTGCACAACAAAGGAAACTATAAGCAAAGTGAAAAGACAGCCTTCAGAATGTGAGAAAATAATGGCAAACGAAGCAACAGACAAAGGATTAATCTCAAAATATACAAGCAACTCCTGCAGCTCAATTCCAGAAAAATAAATGACCCAATCAAAAAATGGGCCAAAGAACTAAACAGACATTTCTCCAAAGAAGACATACAGATGGCTAACAAACACATGAAAAGATGCTCAACATCACTCATTATCAGAGAAATGCAAATCAAAACCACAATGAGGTACCATTACAAGCCAGTCAGGATGGCTGCTATCCAAAAGTCTATGAACAATAAATACTGGAGAGGGTGTGGAGAAAAGGGAACCCTCTTACACTGTTGGTGGGAATGCAAACTAGTGCAGCCTCTATGGAGAACAGTGTGGAGATTTCTTCAAAAACTGGAACTAGAACTGCCATATGACCCAGCAATCCCACTCTGGGCATACACACTGAGGAAACCAGATCTGAAAGAGACACATGCACCCCAATGTTCATTGCAGCACTGTTTATAGTAACCAGGACATGGAAGCAACCTAGATGCCAATCAGCAGACCAATGGATTAGGAAGCTGTGGTACATATACACCATGGAATATTACTCAGCCATTAAAAAGAATTCATTTGAATCAGTTCTAATGAGATGGATGAAACTGGAGCCCATTATACAGAGTGAAGTAAGCCAGAAAGATAAAGACCAATATAATATACTAACACATATATATGTAATTTAGAAAGATGGTAATGATAACCCTATATGCAAAACAGAAAAAGAGACACAGATGTACAGAACAGACTTTTGGACTGTGTGGGAGAAGGCGAGGGTGGGATGTTTTGAGAGAACAGTATTGAAACATGTATATTATCAAGGGTGAAACAGATCACCAGCCCAAGTTGGATGCATGAGACAAGTGCTCAGGGCTGGTGCACTGGGAAGACCCAGGGGGATCTGGTGGAGAGGGAGGTGGGAGGGGGGATCGAGATGGGGAATATATGTAAATCCATGGCTGATTCATGTCAATGTATGGCAAAAACCACTACAATATTGTAAAGTAATTAGCCTCCAACTTATAAAAATAAATGGGAAAAATAAAAAGCCATTAAAAAAAAAACAAACAGAAAAACACTTCAAAAACAACCAGAAAACAAGTAACAAAATGGCAATAAATACATAGGTATCAGTAAGCACTTTAAACATTCAATGGATGAAATGCTCCAATCAAAAGACATAGGGTAGCTGATTGGATTAAAAAACAAAAACAAACCTAGCTATATGGTACTTACAAGACACAAACTTCAGGTCTAAAGACATACACAGCCTGAAAGTAAGGAGATGGAAAAAGATATTTCATGTAAATGGAAATGACAAGAAGCTGAGCAATAGCAATAGTAAGGAAAAAAGAGAGGACCCAATGAACAAAGTAAGGAATGAAAGAGGAGACTTAACAATCAATATCAGAAAGATTAAAAAATCATAAGAGAGTATTACAGTTTTATACCAACAAATTGGACAACCCAAAAGAAATGGATAAATTTCTAGAACAATGTAATCTTCTAAGACTTAACCAGGAAGAACGAGAAAATCTGAACAGACTGATTACCAGTAATGAAACTGAATTTGTAAAAACAAACCTAAGAACAACTTCCAGCAAAGTCTACAACCAGATGGCTTAACAGGAGAATTCTACCAAACATATAAAGAAGAGTGAATAACTATCCTTCTCAAACTATCCCCAAAAATTGAAGAGAAGGGAATACTATCAAATTCATTCTATGAAGCCACAATTACCCTGATTCCCACACCAGGCAAAGATTTCATCAAAAAAGAAAATTATAAGCCACTATCTCTGATGAAAATAGATGCATAAATCCAAAGCAAAGTACTAGCAAACTGAATCCAACAATACATTAAAAAAAATACACCATGGTGTATTATATGACCAAGATGGATTTTTTCCATTAATGCAAGAATGTTTTGATATCCACAAATCAATCAATGTGATATACCACATTAGAGAAAGTAAAGAGAAAAATCACAAAATCATTTCAATATATGCAGAGAAGCTTTTGACAAAATCAACATCCATCTATGAGAAAAACTCTCATCAAGCTTGGTATACAGGGAATATATCTTAAAATAATAATGGCCATTTATGGCAAACCCATAGTTAACATCATACTCAATGGTGAAAGCTGAGAGCTTTCCTCTAAAATCAGGATCAAACAATAATGTTCTTTTCTGCTTAACATAGTATCGGAAGTCCTAGCCACAGTAATCAGACAAGGGAAAAATAGGACATCCAAATTGGAAGGGAAGTAGTAAACCTGTCACTATTTGCAGATGACATGATACTAAATATAAAAAAACCCTGAAGTCTCCACCAAAAATGATTCAGTTCAGTTCAGTCGTTCAGTCGTGTCTGACTCTTTGTGACCCCATGGATTGCAGCACGCCAGGCCTCCCTGTCCATCACCAACTCCCGGAGTTTACTCAAACTCATGTCCATCGAGTCAGTGACGCCATCCAGTCATCTCATCCTCTGTCGTCCCCTTCTCTTCCTGCCCCCAATCCCTCCCAGCATCAGGGTCTGTTCCAATGCGTCAACTCTTCACATGAGGTGGCCAAAGTGTTGGAGTTTCAGCTTCAGCATCAGTCCTTCCAATGAACACCCAGGACTTATCTCCTTTAGGATGGACTGGTTGGATCTCCTTGCAGTCCAAGGGACTCTCAAGAGTCTTCTCCAACACTACAGTTCAAAAGCATCAATTCTTCTGCACTCAGCTTTCTTCGCAGTCCAACTCTCACATCCATACATGACCACTGGAAAAACCATAGCCTTGACTAGATGGAACTTTTTTGGCAAAGTAATGTCTCTGCTTTTTAATATTCTATCTAGGTTGGTCATAACTTTCCTTCCAAGGAGTAAGCGTCTTTTAATTTCATGGCTGCAGTCACCATCTGCAGTGATTTTGGAGCCCCAAAAAATAAAGTCTGACACTGTGTCCACTGTTTTCCCATCTATTTTCCGTGAAGTGATGGGACCAGATACCATGATCTTAGTTTTCTGAATGTTGAGCTTTAAGCCAACTTTTTCACTCTCCTCTTTCACTTTCATCAAGAAGTAACAAATAATTCGGTAAAGTTGCAGGATATAACATTAATATACAGAAATATGTTGCTTTTCTATATACTAATAGTGAACTCTCAAAAAGATAATTAAAGAAAACAATCCCATTTACAATTGCATCAAATAGAATAAAGTACCTTGGGATAAATTTAACCAAGTCGGGAAAAACTTCTACTCTGAAAACTGTAAGGCATTCATGAAAGAAACTGAATATGATATAAATAAATGGAAAAATAGTTCATGTTCATGGAATTGGAAGAACTAATATTTTTAAAATGTCCATACTACTCAAAGGAATCCACAAATTTTATGTAATTCCTATCAAAATACTCATGACATTTTTCACAGAATTAGAAGAAATAACCCTAAAATTTATATGGAATCACAAAAGACCCTGAATAGCCAAAGCCATCTTGAGAAAGAAGAACAGAGTTTGAAATATCATAGCCCTTCACTTCAGGCTATCCTAAAAGGCTACAGTCATCAAAATTGTATGTTACTGACACAAAAACTGGCACATAGATTAATAAAACAGAATTTAAAAAAAAAAACAGAAATAAATGGATGCACATACTGTCAATTAATCTATGATAAAGGAGGCAAGAATAAGCAATAGGGAAAAGACAGTCTCGTTAATAAGTGTCACTGGGAAAACAGCTTCCCAGATAGCTCAGTGGGTAAAGAATCTGCCTGCAATGCAGGAGATGCAGGTTTGATCCCGGGTCAGGAAGATCCCCTGGAGGAGGCATAGCAACCCACTCCAGCATTCTTGCCTGGAGAATCCCGTGGACAGAAAAGCCTGGCGGGCCATAGCCTATAGTGTCACAAAGAGTCAGACACAACTGAAGCGACTGAGCATGTATGTAGCATGCACACACAGAAAATTGGAGAGCTACATGTAAAATAATGAAATTAAAATGTTTTCTCACACCACATCCAAAAATAAACTCAGAATGGATTAAAGAGTTAAATGTAAGATGGAAATTACAAAATTCCTAGAAGAAAACAGGCAGAACACATAAATTGTAGTAATATTTTTTGGATCTGTCTCCTAAGGCAAAGGAAACAAAAGCAATATTAAACAAATGTGACCTAATAAAACATAAGGCTTTTTCACAGCAAAGGAAACCATTGACAAAACAGTGTAAAGACAACCTAATGAATGAGAAAATATTTGCAGATGAAATGACTGGTTAATGTCCACACTATATAAAAGCTCACACAACTCAATATCATAAAATAAACAACCTGATTAAAAAAATAGGTAGAGGACTTGAATAGTCATTTATCTAAGGAAGATGTACAGATAGCTAGCAGACACATTAAAAGATGCTCAGCATTTTAATTAATAGAGAAACGCAAATCAAAACCACAAGAGATATCACCTCACCCCCATCAGAATGGCTATCATCAAAAAGACCACAAATAACAAGTGTTGGTGAGTATGTGGAGAAAATGGAACCCTTGTAGATCATTGTGGGAATGTAAATTAGTGCAGGCACTAGGGAAAACAGTATGGAGTTTCCTCGGAAAACTAAATATAGAATCAACATGTTGTTCATTTACTAAATCATCACTGATTTCTTTGCGATCCTATGGACTGCAGCACTCCAGGCTTCCCTGTCCTTCATTCTCTCCTGGAGTTTGCTCAAATTCCTGTTCATTGAGTTGGAGATGCCACCCAACCAACTCAACCTCTGTCACCCTCTTCTCCTCCCACCCTCAATCTTTCCCAGCATCAGAGTCTTTTTCAATGAGTTGGCTCTTCACATCAGATGGCTAAAGTATTGGAGCTTCAGCTTCAGCATCAGTCCTTCCAATGAATATTCAGGGTTGGTTTCCTTTAGGATTGACTGGTTTGATCTCCTTGCTGTTCAAGGGACTCTCAAGAGTCGTCTCCAGTACCATAATTCAAAAACATCAATTCTTTGGCACTCAGCCTTCTTTATGGTCCAGCTCTCACATCCATACATGACTACTAGAAAAACCCTAGCTTTGACTATACTGACCTTTGTTGGCATAGCGATGTCTTTGCTTTTAATATGCTGTCTAGGTTGGTCATAGTTTTCTTCCAAGAAGCAAGCATATTTTACTTTCATGGGTGCAGTCACCATCCACAGTGATTTTTAAGGCCAAGGAAATAAAGCCTGTCACTGTTTTCACTTGATCCAGCAATTCCACTCCTGGGTATATGTCTGAAGCAAACAAAAACACTAATTAAGAAAAGTACACCCACCAAAATATTTATAGCAGCATTATTTATAATAGCCAAGATATGGATGCAACCTTAGTGTCCATCAACAGATGAATGGATAAAGAAGTAGTGTATACACACAAACACTCACATAATGGAATACTACTCAGCCATAAAAATAATAAAATTTTGCCATTTACACCAAAATAAAAGGCCTTAGAGTGTATTAAGTTTAGTGAAATGTCAGACAAGAAAGACAAATATTTTATGTTATCATTTATATGTGGAATCTAAAAAATAAAATGAATAAATGAATATAACAAAGTGGAAAGAGGCTCACGAATATAGAGATAAAACTACTGGTTACCAGCAAAGAGTGGGAAGAAGTATGAAGCTAGACAGAGGTATGAGGTTAAGAGAGGCAAACTACCATGTATAAAATTAATAAGCTACAAAAGTGTATTGTTCAGCACAGGGAATATATGTTTTATAAAAACTTTAAATTGAATGTAACCTAATAAAGTGTTACTACTGTTACTAATTCAGAAATAATAATACATCTTTAGTTTTCCATTTATCCTGGGATCCCCTCCAAAAGGGCCTGGTATAAAATGCCTCCCAATGAATAATTCTGATGCTTCTCAGGAAAGGTCTCAAAACATGAGGCATTTCTTCTCTGTAAAAGATGCTTTGTTCTATTCCAATGCATATGTATTAATTATCTCTGTATGGGAGGCTTCAAAAGAAGAGTCCCTTTTTCCTGCCAAAGACATGCTGGAGAAACTTAAGGTATATATACTCATACACACCACAAATGAAATGAGGGCCCTGATGTCTGAGGACAAAGGGTAAAGCATGACTGTAACATTCCCTCCTTGGGTATTTTCCAGGCCATGTTCTTTTGAGCTAAGTGATATCCACAATCACACAACCACAACCATAGACTTCCCAGCACAAAGCCTTCTCCCAAAAAAGGGTGCTAATCAGACAGAGAATCTGACTCAATACCTGTGGCCAGAAGCCTGAGTAACAGCCCTTCCCCCAAGTTTGGCAGTATATGCAAACACACCCATGAGCCAGATGGTTATCGGTCTGATTCACAGGAATGTAGTGTGGTGACCAACGATGTGTCCAATTTTTAAGTCCCACCCCCACAGTTCATCTTGAGCGGAGATAAACACAGCTAAGCAATTTAGCAGAGAACTGGAATTTCAAAGCTGTTTGTTTAAAAGTACATTATTGAGAGTTTGCAGTTTGGACTACTGGAAGAATTTCTTCACTAGCCTTATTTATTATGCAGTTAACATTATTATTAACAAATGCTAGATAATTTAAGAGTTTAGTTTTCATATTAAGCATGTTTAAAGGTGTGTTGCTCCTTGTGTAATTTGTGATTTTTATCTGTCTCCTTCTCTATACCTTGAGGTCCCCAAGAGACAGAGTGTCTTTTGCTTTTCTCTTTATCCTCAAGAACAAAATAAATGTTTCTTGAATAAATAAATGAAGAGATATATGCATGGCTGTGAAATTACCTTTACAGAACATTTCACACACAGTGAAACTCAGGTAGGCCCATACTTAATTATTTGGATGATAGTCAAAGTAGGTCCTTTGAACAAAACACACAATTCCTATTCACTAGATGTTTACAATCCAAGAGAATCAATATTGCAAATGAAAAACTAACAGACAAATCAAACTACCAAGTAAAAGACCTGCTAAATAAAAGCAGATGCTAAAGTAGAACATATTGACAAATGGATGTGCTGCTCGGGAAGGTATTTTCAGGACAAGGTAAACAGACCTAATTCCTAATCTCTGTCAGCATTGCCATGGAGAACAGCTGGTGCTGGTGTGGTCAGAGAAAATCTTCAAACAGGTAAATAAAAGCTTGCCAAGATTAAATGAGTAGAGGAGGTAAGTGTTTTATATAGTAGTTTTTGAATACATTGCAAAAGACCGTATGAATAGATGGAAAGATTAGCATTGACCGTGCTTTTATCCAGACCCTAGAAAGGCTTCAGGGGAGAAGGAAATGGCAACCCACTCCAGTGTTCTTGCCTGGAGAATCCCAGGGACGGGGAGCCTGGTGGGCTGTCGTCTATGGGGTCGCACAGAGTCGGACACGACTGAAGTGACTTAGCAGCAGCAGCAGAAGAAAGGCTTCAGGGGAAGAAAAAAAAAAAAAGATTTTAGGAGCAATCCATGAAAAGTTGTAGGTGCTTCCATGGAAGCAATAAATGAATGATTGCTCAACTTTATATTGAATGTCAGTAGTAAGTAAATATACAATTTGGGGTTCTTAATTTCAAACCCAGGGCTCAGTCCACTGCCCTTACAGGTAGACTCTGGTATTGTACACTTGGGCTAGAGTGAGGCTAGAGTTTAACATATTTTTAAAAAATGATATATCGATAAGAATTCTTTTTGTCTCTTGTGACAGAGACCCAACTAGTTTAGGTAAGAGTTGGGGTGAGAGGGGCAGAGAATCAGCCAGGGCTAATTCTGGATATTTAAAGAGACACTGTTGGATTCAAAGAACTCACTCCAGTGCCTGGTTCTGGCAACTGAAGATTATTGTTTCTACCTACACTCTTTTAGAGAGTTTATTTTGAAAGTCAATGTTGGGCAATGCTTTTGTTGTTCTTTCTTTCTTTGTTTCTTTGCTGTTCTGTATCTGTCTTTCTTCTGAAACATTGGATGCTTCAGCTTTAGTGTGTGGTGCAACAATTTCTGAAAATAAAAACTACATCTGAACTGCCATCTTATTACACTAATTTGTGATAGACTTGGATTTCTGCTGATATTTATAAGCCCAAATGAAAAAGGGATGTTCTACTAGCAGTGATTAGTATTATTGATAAAATATGAATAGTTTCAGTAACTTCAACATAAATTAACGGTATTTGTGTTTTAAATATGAAATCTCTCTTCATTCTTTTCCACCTGATACCAGCAGAGGTTGAATGTATCTGTATTTTCCTTTACAGTACATCAAGTGCTTCAGGACTTTTTAGATAATGGGTGATCTCAACAATTTCTTAACAGATTTATACAGCCTATATGAATAATAAAACAGAATTTTGAGGAAATAATGTGGGGGGGAAAGCCTTCAAGGTTGAAATGTACATGTCAAGAATTCCTTGACTTAGTTTCTAGTTTCCAACACAATGTCCACTCTAAAGGCGTCCTCTTCCTACAGCGCCCCCCACCCCAACTCTGCCACATGCACAAGACCAAAAACTCAACATACCTTTATAACTAAGCTGCAGTTTGTCTGCTTCCAGCTTCTGGGATTATTTTCTATTGTATAAGACAAATAGAACCGAAATGATTGCTGACATCTTTTTGCCACCTGAAGCTTTATGAAACTTTACCATCCTCATCCTTGTCTCATTGTTGCTTTCAGACTGGGAACTTTATTCTCCTATTTGAGTACCGTTCCATTCCTCTATTTCCCTGTGCCTCATTAGTACTTGTCTTTACACATTAATTTGAGCACTGAAACTTCCACAAAGCAACAGGACAAGAAATGAGCATTTGGGTAGAGAGGTGGCAAAGAGTTCTCTTTTGTATTATCGGAGATACAGTTCCAATACCTAAAAAGGCTTTTAGTGCAGGCAAAACCAAAAATAGCTGTAAATCTCCAATGGTTCATAATATCAGAGAGTCAATTGGCAGGAATAGGGATGATTAATGATTTCACTGAATCCAGCAAAGTCATAATAGAGAAATATCTCCAAGCTCTGGAAATAGAGTTAGATGCTTTGTATAGCATTATGCCTTCCACTTGTAAAGGCTCTGTACTAAAACTCAGTTGGCAAACATTGAGTCTAGACTATTTCCCTCTCTTTCCATGAGGAGTAAACTTAAAAATAAGAATAGATCTCAACAATAGCTGTGGTGCTGCTCAACATGTAAAACTATTTCAGAATAAAAGAAATATTACATAATTTTTATACCTCAAAAAATAGAAATCTTTCTAAATGATTAATCCCCAGAGTTAGAAAAGTGTTTAGAAGAAAGTAATGTCTGCAGTAACATATGTAACGGTGTGGCATCTATAAAAAAGGAAGAGAAAACTATAAAAAGAGAATAAGTTGCAAACAAGATTTCAGTTGAGCTTCAGTTAAAAGCGGAGATGCAGTTGAGTGAGATCAGAGAAGTTACACAATAGTTAAAAATACAAAGCAGATTAAAACTAATATTGGAAACAAAGCAGACTGTCTATATGAAATCCATAATTAGTTTCTACTAAACAATTCAGTGAATCAGCTATATGCATACGTATCCCGTTCCTCTTGGACCTCTCCTCACCATCCCACCCCTCTGGGTGACCACAGAACACCGGGCTGAGTCCCCTGTGCTACGCAGCATTTTCCCACCAGCTATTTCACACATGATACTGTATGTATGACAGGCTCTATCTCCCAGTTCATCCATTTCTCCTCCTCCCCTTCCTGTGTCCATGCATCCATTCTCTATGACTGTGTCTCTATTCCTGCCCTGAAAATTGGTGCAGCTTAAAACCTCTGTGTCTTTGTATGCCTCAGAAACCTCTTCATCCTTGCCACTATCACCTTGGTACCAGTGGCGTGCTTTGTACACATCAGGTCAAGTGGAGTCCAGGGAAGCACATCTATGGTGTTGCTCAACTTGAGCATGATTCCCAGTAACTCTGATCAGATCTCCTTAGGGAATGATAATGGGAAGCTGGTAATAGAGAATGACTTGAAAGTTAGTGGGGCACCAAACTTTAAACTGCATGCTTCACTTGGTCTTGAAGGCAAAGGCAGCATGGGCATAATTGAGAATTGGATAACCCAACACAACAGACTCATTTGAAAGGACCCCGATGCTGGGAAAGATTGAAGGGAGGAGAAGGGGATGACAGAGGATGGGATGGTTGGATGGCATCACCGACTCAATGGACATGGGTTTGGATGGACTCCTGGAGTTGGTGATGGACGGGGAGGCCTGGCATGCTGCAGTTCATGGGGTCACAAAGAGTCGAACACGACTGAGCGACTGAACTGAACCGAACACAACAGACAGCAGAAAGTGTGTTTGCCTAATAAACGTGACATTAAACTAACTGCATGGGTGTCAGATCCATGAATATACTCTGCTATGGGTGATTTTTTTATAACAGAATTCCCATTAGTTGTGACTGCAGCACTTGTGATCAGAGAGCATTGGATATGGGGATTGATTTGAAATTCTGTCAGTATAAATTTAGGGTATTAATAAATTTGAGGAAATGAGTGATAGCATATATAATCCTGCCAATGAGGCTGGGCTTTCTAAAAATGCAGAAGCTGAGTTAAGGATTAAAAATACTAATACTTTATTTGGGGAACACAAGCCAAGGATAGTGAGACTAAGGAAAAAGTAAAGTGAAGCAAGAAAAATGGACCAGTGGTTAATAGCTTCACAGAGAGTAAGAGGAGACTCAATAGGTCATGTACCAGGAGCGTTTACTGGGCATGCAAGTTGGAAGGTTGGAAGAAAGGAGCTGCACTTTGGATAGTCCCTGGAGGGGAGAAGGGAGAGAGAATTTATCCGCTCAGCTCCCTCCTACTCCCTGTTTCTCATTGGCCAAGGCCACCAGTGCTTCCAAGATTCTCTAAGTGAACACTTAGGCAGGTATGATACCACACCTACAGCATGTCATTTCTTCTTCTTTTTTTCCCCGTAGCATGTCATTTCATCTGAGTTCAGAAATAAAGAGACCATATGGCATAGATAAGCTCAGGAAGGCAGGCAGGACCATTAGAAGAAACTAAAGGAATCTAAGGCCTGCCTACAGGGTTTCCAGACCATTCATGCAATAAAAGTTAGTGTCATATGGACACTCAATCAACTGAAGTTTCAACTGATCTCATGTATAACCTTCTGATTCACAGCAGTGGCAGGGCAGTGGTGGTGATAATGATGAAATTATAGAGCTTGGCAACATCTATGGGAACACAAGGGGCTAGGGAATAGAGAATTCCAACTTTGACTTATCATTTTCAGTATCATCACCAATATCAGAACTAGACCTTTTCTTCAAACTGCTAAACCAAGAAGCTCACAGACTTGTTCTCTGGTAGCAGGTTTTGGGCATGTGTGCTCAGTCATGTCTGATTATTTGTGACCCTTATGTACTGTAACCTGCCAGGCTCCTCTGTCCAGGGAATTTTCCAGGCAAGAATACTGGAGTGGGTTGCCATTTCCTACTTCAGGGGATCTTCCCGATCCAAGGATTGAATCCACATCCCCTACATCTCCTGCACAGGCAGGTGAGTTCTTTACCACTGGGTCAGTAGCTTTTTAATCCAGTCAAAAATAGCATCAGTGATTTTATTACCAGTAGTGAGGTGGTGCTAGTGGTAAAGAACCCACCTGCTAATGCAGGGGACATAAGAGACAAGGGTTTGATACCTGAGTAGAGAAGCTCCCCTGGAAAAGGGCATGGCAACCCACTCCAGGAATCTTACCTGGAAAATCCCATGGACAGAGCAGCCTGGTAAACTACAGTTCACAGGGTCACAGAGTTGGACCAAATGAAGCAGCTTAGCATGGGGTGTGGGCAGTGTTCACAGGCCTAGTTTCTGCCATGTCTTCCTTGCTAGGGATGAGAAGCTATAGATGGAAGAGCTTCTGGGTTTACTCTGTTTTCTCCAATAACCATGAGACTTTGAGGCTACAGTTTTGTATGTCAGGTGATATTTTCCTGACAAGACTATCCTTTCCTGGTTCTTAACAAAATGCAGGTATAGATATTAAAATATAAATCCCTAAGCCTGTATTAATGTCAAATCCAGTTATTTATCTGAGCCATATAAGCTTTAGCTCCTGCTCTAGAAAAGTAGTTTCTTTATTTCTGAAGATTTCCAGAAGATTTCCTTTCTGCTTTTAAGCTAAGCTATGTAAAATTAAAAAAAAAAAAAAATCTGGTGACACTAATTGTTGAGAGTCAGGTGTGTAGTAGTGGTGAGTTTTCCTTTATCTGCTTACTTTTTAATCTTCAACACGAGTACCCCAGGCTTTCTGTCCCATCATTTGAAAGACAATGTTTACCTTGAATTAAATTTCCATGTGTATGAGAGTCCATTCTTGAATTCTCTGTTCTGTCTCATTGATATGCTTTCCTATTCTCTGCAATTCCTCCACCACTTTATGATAGCTTTGATGGAAATTTGGACATCCTGTAGAGTAAACCACCACACACTCCTGTTTTTCACATTAAAAAAGAGGTCTGTATGTTCTTAAACAGTTGGGAATCAGCTTCAGGTTCAGTGATCAATGTAGACTCATTGGAGAGAAGTTATATATTTACAGTAGTAAATTTGTCCATACTGGGACACTGTTGGGGAGGTCATCTAGAGGACTTGAGTAGCATGTGACCAGTGAGCCCCACCTGGGTAGTCGTAGGCACCTCACCTCCTTTCCTGTCCTTGGAAGGTACATTCTGCCCACCATTCCCACATTAGGAACTATTCCAAGGACATAGCCTTGAGAGAAGAAGGTGTTAGTGAGACCATGTGATCTGAATACGTGACCGAACCCAGTCAAGGCCTCTGTATAAGCTCAAGATTCTGGGGGGCAGGTGTGGAGAGGTATTCATCTGTGGCTGCCCAGGGCAAGCTTCACAGGTATTAATACATTTATATAAATTCCTTAGCTTGTTAAACCTGCCACCTACCAATCTGGGGTTCTGCTCTCTCTTTAGTCTCTCCTTGCCCTCCATGTATGGGGATCAATTGGTAAACCAACAGATACACTGTCTTTCTGTTTTTTCAAGTTTCTTTTATATCCTCTAGTGAGCATTTTTTTGAAATTGAAGTATATTTGATTTACAATGTTGTTTTATCCAGTGGGGTTTTACAGTTCATTTCCCTAAGGTTTTGCACATCCGTTTTAGCTTTATTGCTAATTAGTTCATGGGCTTTGTTGCTATAGAGAATTGGATCATTTTTAAAAATTAAATTTGCTCAGCTATCATTGCTGGGTTATAGGAAATCTGTTGATTATTTTGTTGTTGATCTTATCTGGCCACTTTACTGACTCTAATAGTTTTCTACTTGATTTACCTCATTTACCTAGGTAATAGAGTAACTTCAAAAATGGTAGTTTCATCGCTTATTTTCTGGTCATTTTAATTATAGATTTTCCTTGGACCTAAGATGTAGTGTTGACTAATAACAGTTCTAATTGGCTTCCTTGTCCTGTTCTTTGTGGAAATACTTTAAATGTTACACAACTAAGTATACAATTTCCTGTAGTTTTCTTCAGTTAGATTTTCATTAGGAAGCATGTAAAATTTTATTGAAATTATTTTTGGTATCTGTTGATAAGATTAGTTTCATTTTTTTATTTAATAGATTTCCTAATGATGAACAATTCTTAACATTTGTAAGATAAATGCTATTCAGTTGTAAAGTCATATTCTTTTAATTCATTTTTGAATTTGAGTTGCTGAGGTCTTGTTTAGAAATTTTCTTTCTCTGTTTGTAGTGAAATGGTTCTTTTTTCTTCTGTTTTGGTATCAAAATTATAATGACCTTGAACTATTACTCTGAAAAAGGTAAAAGCAAAGGAAATGCACTCCATCTGGGCAATAGCAGTAGCAGCAGCGTTAGTTGCTCAGTCGTGTCCGACTCTTTGTGACCCCATGGACTGTGGCCCGCCAGGCTCCTCTGCCCATGGGATTCTCCAGGCAAGAATACTGGAGTGGATTGCCACTCCCTTCTCCAGAGGATCTTCCTGACTCATTTAGCGATACAAGCTATAAAATAAGTAAGAAAACATAAAATCTGAAAGCATGGTATTTTAAGGCTGAATTAACCATTATGGAACTTGACATAATAAAAGTAAATGACTGTATTGGAGAAAAAGATACAGATTATTTTAAAATAAAGAGCACATTGTATGTGTGTATATAAGATATATACATATGTTATATATATATAATAAATAAAGTTATATACTATGGTGGAGCATAACAATCAGAGAAAAAATTATAGTCATATATATTCTTATTTTTTAAAAACAGCAAATGAAAATAGATGAATAAGGCATTCAATTGCAGAATTTAGAATATTACAGTAAAACAAACATGAAAAAAGCATATAAATTCAGAAGTTAATGTATTATAAAACAGAAATTTGTAGCTTTGGTAAGTAAATTCAATATATAGCTCTCAGAAAAACCAAACCATAAAATAGAGTCATCACTGCCAGTTGGATTAAAAAAACAGACAAAAAGATTTACACAGAGTGCTTTAACACCATAAATGGGCAACTTGGAGAAATAGGAGGTATGTATAGCTTTCTTTATGCCTGTACTATGAAAATCAAATTAAAATGGATAACTTTCTGAGAAATTGAAATAACCACAACTGAATAACATGAAACTGATAACCTGAAAATACAGATGTCTTTTTTTATCAAAATTTTATTAAATATTAATTTGGAAAAATGAAAAAACATGAAGTTGAGAAGCTGAAGATATAAATATCTAAGAAAAAATTTAAAAAATTATCAAACTAGTGATAACAATAAAAAAGCTGTGGGTTTAGATGTTCTTACCAACAAATTATTTCAGGCTTTGGAGACATGCATTAACTGTTATACAATGTAGAAAAAAATTATCTCTTCAATTCACTTTCCAAAAATATTTTATTGAAATATAGTTGATTTATAATGTTGTACTAGTTTCAGGTATATAGCAAAGTGATTCAGTTATATATGTAACACAATAAAATAAATACAGAGAAGAAAGAACAAACTCACTTAGTTTACTCTAAATACTAAGTTTGGCAGTAAATTAGAATATTTTAACCAAGACCAAATTAATTTTACATTGGGGATACATGAATGATTTGACTAGAAAACTAGTGATAAAGCATATTACATTGGTAAAGGAAGAGAATGGAATATTTAAGATTTCTGATAAAAATGAATCTCTGAGTAAAGTAGATGTGTAAGAATTTTTTAAAAAATGATAATATCATTCTATCAAAAATCTATACATTAGGTACTTAATGAAACCCCAGAAGAACTTTCATTATAATTAGGAGTGAGCCAAGAATATCTACTATTGTCTACTTTTATTTAATATTGCCCTAGAATTTCTAGGTATGGGTTCAGAAAGAGATAGACATTATTATTTTTAGATGGCATTTTTCTACAGATATAATACAAGATAATCTATTAAAAAGCCACTATCAGTAAAGAAAACATTTACATAAGGAGCTGTTAAGAAACTAGCTTTCTGATTAACTAGTAAATATCAGCTAGAAAAAAAAAAAACATGTAATAGAGATACCATTTAGAATAGCAATAAAAACAAATATTTAAGGTAATAAAGAGTGTATCCTGTATAATAGAGTTTAATACTAATAATAGTATTAAAAGGTTATATGAAAGAGCTGGGAACCATATATTTGAGTGGGAGTGCCTGAAAACTATGAACATATAGTTTTTCCCAAATTAATGTATGCATTTTAATAAAATGACTTTTGTTTTATCTTTTCACAAAATTTATTCAGACTCATAGGAAAACAATTTTTTTTCATTCATGTTTGCCAGATTATTGGAGACTCTGAGAACACTGAACTTAATAACAGTTACTAATGCCTATTTTGTAAGCATGTCCTACTGGAGACGCCATAGAACCTCTTCTTTTTCCTGTTTATTTCCACATTGAAGATTATTTATAACTTTTAAGAGAAGAGTATCTTAAGCATGAATAGAGACAAAAGAGTCCCCATATCCAATCAACAGTTTGGACATCAGGAAACCAGCTTGCTTTAATTATAGTTAATTCTTTTACGATTGAGGCATACTTACATATAACATCCTATTAGTTTCACATGTTGGCTTCCCAGGTGGCGCTAGTGGTAAAGAACCTGCCTGTCAATGCAGGAGACATAAAGAGATGTGAGTTCCATCCCTGGGCTGGGGAAGAACCCCTGAGGAGGGCATGGCAATCCCCTTCAATATTCTTGCCTGGAGAATCCTCTGGACAGAGGAGCCTGGTGGACTACAGTCCACGGGTCGCAAAGTCAGACATGACGGAAGCGACTTAGCATAGGACAGCACAGTTTTAGATGTACACTGTAACGGTTCAACTTTTGTATATATTATGAAATGATCACATTTCTAGCTAGACTAAACTGGCTAACCTCCATCACCACACATAGCTACATGTTTTTCAATCTTAATAAAATCTAGTTTATTAACTTTTGGATTTATGAATCAAGCTTTTAGTGTCTTTTATAGGAAACATCTGCCTGGTCCCCAAATTCTTATTTTATTTTTTCATCTAGGAGATTTATTTATGTCTATGATTAATTTTAGTTAATTTTTATATGATATAAGGAATGGATAAAAATTCTTTTTCTTTTTTGTGTATGGATGCCCAATGTTTCTAGCACCATTGGTTGCAAAGACTATCCTTTTTACTGAATAAGCGTCTTATCTTTCTCAGAATTCAATTGCTTGCATAGATATGGGTCTAACTCTGAACCCTTTTTTATTCCAGTTACATAGTTATCCATGTTTACAAAAGTGACACATTGTTGTATAATTTTATGAAAAGTCTTCAAATTAGGTAGTATCTGTCTACCTAAAAAAAGTCACTTAACTTTTTTTTTTATTTCCTGAAGTTGTTTGGTGATCCTAGACCTTTTGAATTTTCATATATCTATTGCTGCTAAAAAACCTGCCAAAATTTTGATTAGGGTTGTGTTGATGAATGTAGGCATAATTGATACTATCTGAATTATCTTACTGAATATATTAACTGAATTATCTTACTGAATATATTAACCCATATACATACAACATGCATTTCTCCACTCGTCTTGTGTTGAGAAATTTTAAGATCTACTCTCAGCAACTTTCAAATTTGCAATCCAGCATTATTAATTATTGTCATTATGCTGTACATTATTTTCCAAGATTTAGCTATTTTGTCACTAGAAATTCATAGGTTTGATCTCCTTCATTTATTTCATCCACCCTCCACATCCTACCTCTGGCAACTGTCAATTCTCTGTATATAAGAGCTCTTCTATTGTTTCTTTTTTAGATTCCACATAGATCATATGGTATTAAAAATTGTTGCAATGAACATGGGAGTGAATACATATTTTGCAATCAGTGTTTTCCTTTTCTTTTATGACTTCTATTTGGCACTTTCATATATTGAAAAAAATCTCTTTGTACAAGTTTGCACTGTATTCACCCATTTTCTCCTGGGTTTGGTAAATATCTTTATGACCATTACTTTTAACTCTTTATCTGATAGATTGCTTATTTCTGTTCATTAAAGTTTTTTCTTCTGAGATTTTGATTTTGTTTCTTCATTTGGAACATATGTCTCTGTTTTTTTTTTTTTTTTTCATTTTGCTTGATTCTCTGTATTGGTTTCTATGAGTTAGATAAAATAGCCACCTCTCCCAGTTTTGAGGGAGTGGACTTGTGTAGGAGATGAAACTTACTACTTAACCCTTCTCTAGCTATTGTTCATCTCTCATAGCTTTGTGATTGTCTAAGCAGCCTATCGCATTTTTAATGGTTTCCAGTAATTGAGGGTATGCCAAGACCTGCCAGTGTCCCAAAGGGAAGGATGTCGTTTAGCATCTAGATTCAGGCTGACTGGAAGCCAGACATTTAGGCAGCAATTTTTAAAGTACGAAAATACATGTTGTCAAACAGATACAGTCTTTTAGGCTGCATAAGCCTTATGAGTCCTATAGGCATCAGCCCTGCTGACCACCAACATCAAGTGATCTAGAGGCATCCTCTGGGTGACTGTCAAAAATCTAGGGCTCCATATGAGTGTATAAGCTCCTGTCTGGGAGGTACTGGGGCTCTGGAGGGCAGCAGAGGGAGAGTGCCCACTTGCTGTAACCTGTGGAAGGGATTATAGTCAGCCCTTAGATGTGTATTTAATTAGAAGCCTGCTCCTTAGGGTGCAGCTCTAATAGGCCTCTCTCACAGGAAGACTGAACTCCTGGGTCTGTTGTTGCTGGCTGGCCCCATGGGTGGTAGCTCTCTGAGAACTTTTTCTCCATTGTTTATAGTCCTATAGGACCTACAAATGTGTCCCACTGGCAACATAGCCAAGAGATGTAGAGGCATCCCCTGGCAGCAGCAAAAACTGGGGCATCAGATAAAAAAACTGGGGCATAGGATGTGTGTAGAACTACTATAGAGCACCCAAGTTGGCCCCCAAATATGCATCAATTGAGATGCCTGCATCTCAGGTTAAGGTTCCAAGACAAGCAAATGAGCCTCTCTTAAAAAGTCTGGGCACTCCTCCATTGGTTGCTCCCATGCTGGGCCCGTGTGTCTGAGCAGGTAAGCCTTTTAATAGCCATTTCTCAGATTGCTACAGACTGTAGGTCTCACACCCCACTGGCTTTCAATGTTTTGGCAATACATGTCTTAAAAGCTGGGGAGTCCCTGATGCAGGATTGAAACCCTTGACTCCTCAGAGAGAAGCTCTGGGCTTTGAGGTCCCTCCCAACTGTGGGCATCTGCACGAGGAGTGGGGTTTCTGGTGAGATTGTGTCACAGACCCTCTTATCTGCTTTGATGTGGGCCGTGTCCTTCAATGGGCTTCCATGGACTGCATTGGCAGGCGGATTCCTTACCACTTGCGCCAACTGAGAAACCTGGTGAGCCAGTGGTAAGGAATCCACCTGCCACGCAGGAGGTGTGGGCTTGATTCCTGGGTTGGGAAGATCTCCTGGAGAAGGAAATGGCAACCCACTCCAGTATTCTTGCCTGGAAAATCCCACGGACAGAGGAGCCTGGCGGGCTACAGTCCATGGGGTCGCAAAGAGTCAGACACAACTGAGTGACTAAGTACAGCACAGCACGAAGGCAAAGGAGAGGAATTTATGCTTGAGGTGACAGATGGCAGAGAGTCACTGTAGCTTCTTGAGCAAGGGGAGAGCAGGATGACAATGATTTTGTAAGGATGTTTAGTCTGGCAATAATGTACAATATGCACTGAACTGAAGAAGTGATAGTAAGGAGAACCAGCAGGGCATCACCTATCAATCCCAGAGTCAAGTGCTGAACAGAGGAAATGGCATGAGGGGGGAGCCTTTGCAGAGGAAGCAACTGCTGGATAAATAATAGGTTGATCAGATTGAAAGAAGAGAAGAGAATCTAGGGTAGCTCCAAAATTGCCAGAAGATCAAAAGAAGGGTAGACTTTTATTAAGTGAATTGGAGGTGGCTGGCAAGGCAAGATGAGCCAGGAGGGTGGTGGTGTTCAGTCTTGTCCAACTCTTTGTGACCCCATGGTCTGCAGCATGCCAGGCTTCCGTGTCCTTCACCATCTCCCGGAGCTTGCTCAAACTCACGTCCATTGAGTCGGTGATGCCATCCAACCATCTCATCCTCTGTCAGCCTCTTCTCCTCCTGCCTTCAATCTTTCCCAGCATCAGGGTCTTTTCTAGGGAGTCAGTTCTTCTCATCAGGTGGCCAAAGTATTGGAGATTCAGCATCAGTCCTTCTGATGAATATTCAGGGTTGGGAGGATTCTCCAAATCATACGGATAGAAAATGGGGAGATGTGGTTTTTCAAAATGAAGAGAAGTTTCCATTACCCAGAAGGAGGAAGACTGGGAAGCCAAAAGTAACAGGCTGAGTTTTGAAGAAGAGCTCCTGCTGTGGTTGGACCATATATAGGAAATTTATTGAAAGAAGAACTCACTGAAAATACAAAATTAGTTATAAATAGGAAAGAAAATCGGGCTTCTCTGGTGGCTCAGTGATAAAGAATCTGCCTGCAATGCAGGAGACCCAGGTTCGATCGCTGGGTCGGGTAGACCCCCTGGAGGATGGCATGGCAACCCACTCCAGTGTTCTTGCCTGGAGAATTCCATGGACAGAGACTGGTGGGTTATAGTCTGTTGGGTCGCAAAGAGTTGGACATTACTGAAGTGACGACTGAGCACAACACAGCACAGGAAAGAAAAGCATCGTCTCTGTTAGATGTTGGCCATCTGGGCCTGTGCGCTCAGCTGAAGAATCTCAGCTCGCTTAGCTGCTCACTCAACCCTGAGAGCCAGCGGGCTGAATTAATGAGAGACCCTGGCTTTTGAGGAAGAGCCTTGGAGGCCTTGAAGGCAAATAGATCCTAAAATGGTCTCAGGTTACCAGCTGGAATGAATGCTCCCTCCAGTCAAGCACTCCCACCCCTGCCTTTGTAAGTATCCCTATCTCTGACACCTGCTCTCTCCCCATCCCCCACCTCGTGAATGTGGTAATCCTCTAGGGCAGTGGTCCCCCACCTTTTTGGCACCAGGGACCGGTTTCATGGAAGACAATTTTTTCCACTGTGGGGACGGGGGTGGGATATGGTTTCAGATGATTTAAGCACCTTACATTTACTGTACACTTTATTTCTATTATTACTACATCAGTTTCACCTCAGATCATCAGACATCAGATTCCAGAGGTTGGAGCGCCCTGTTAGGGTTTCTTCCAGTCCTAGGATACCTTGAGTCCATGAGTTAGACATGAGAGAGGAGATACTGAAGTAGAAATACTTTGTAGATAAGTGGAAAAATTCTAAAATCTCCAAAAGGGCTGTATTTTGTGGCATAAAAGACCAGATCTGAGATCCTGTGGATCTTGCCACCACTGAGGTCCCAACACCCATGGGGCTCTTTAGGTTGGCTGGGACCAGCTTAATGAATAGACTCCATACCCTCTGAGTTTTGTGGTAACTGGCTCTGCATGGTTTATGAGAAATGCAAGAACCAACACCGCCAAGGGAGAATGTATGCACCTTTGCAATTGCTCCTCTCAACATCAGTGTGAACTCACTGGTCTTCAGATTTAGGCTGTTGGTTATTGTATTCAGGCAGCTACTGGTGATTAAAATTTTAAGGCATTTTCTGTGTGATTAAAAAAAAATCATAGTAGAAACCAATGCTATTTTTTCCCTCCATCAAGTGAAAACTATTGTTTGTGAAATGTACTCTCAACTTGATTGTCCCTACCCACTTTCCAGAGTGTCATAGAACATCTTCTGAAGTGACTTAAGGACATGTCTTTCACCAATGGCTGCTTGTATCAGTACATCAGGGACTTGAACTGGCTGTCTCTTTTTTCTTCTCTGAACAGCCTTCCGCCTAGTTTCAGCATAGGGACCAGATATCTGGACTATTTGCCAAGTGGATTATTTTTTCACATCCTGCAAGACAGAAAATCTATTTTAAAGTAAGGTTATTGTACCTGAATGTAAGTAATGAGGCTTCTTGGCAACTCATATCTATAATGTACACTTAAAAGAAGGGGAGGAATGAGGATATGAACGACAAGATATGTCTTAAACACTAAGCAGTGCATGTGATCACATTGTTAATAGAAATCGTGTCAATTATCAGCAGCTGCTCAGTTGTTGATAACTGACACAATTTCTGTCCAGCCCAGCCTGGATGCCTGTTGCTGTCTGGTCAGCTACGCAGTCGTGGGCAATCATGGCTCCTCCATTAGTAAAACAACCCATGGCAGTGGACTACAATGAACATCCAGATAACTGAGGGGAGAATTGAGCAGACTTCTTTGATCATACCTGAAAAGCTAAGATTTGTTTCACTGGGAAATATAGTTAATCCACTTCTCATCTTGTTCCTACAAATAAAAGATGAATCAACAAAGAGATTTAAATAAGCACAGCTTGTTTTCCCAGAGTCAAGATTATGCAGTAGCTGCAAATTTGTATTCAGTTCTTTTCACTTATTGTAGCAAAATGTATTCTATTATTCTTAACTTTTGATAAAAATCCTTTGGTATAAAATATTCATTCAATTAGAAGTTCAATAATGTTAGCTTTCTGTTGGATATTTAAATTACTCTAATTTTTTGATATTATAAATATCAAAATATTACAAATATGGTGATGTTATCTATATCATACCTAAAGTCTTTCCAATGTCTAGGAGTGGAATTACTAAGCCAAGTTAATATTTATAAGACTCTTAATATGTATTCTCAAATTATTTTATAGAATGGTTGTGTTACAGTATCTAAAAGTGCTCATATCAGCACACCTCAGTATTTCTACATCTTTCATTGAAAACAAGCATAATAAATGACCACTCTAAGAGCATGAAGCAACCCTGAAATATGCACATGTGTGCACAAATGTGGTGAGAGTATGTCTATCTCTTATTTATTCTGGAAAAAGAGCCTGTCAGTGGGAGTCTGGTATATGTGTATTTTCTTTGTGACTTGCTTCTGATTTCTTTCCTATCTTTTTGTTTCTTTGTTTTCCTTTTTTACCACACGGACTTCTCACACTTTCACACTCATTAAGAATGATGAGGTTGTTTGGAGTCTTCAAAATGCTTTTTTCTCATCTGAAGGTGAGAAATGCACATAAGGCCCAATTCCTAGTACATATATAGGTGAAAACAGTTGCAGGCAGTGTGATCAGGTGACAAATGACAGTCCAGGCTTCCTGCTCTGCTGTTGTGTATACTCTTCCCTCTTCTGGGAGCATTTCCCCCCTCGCCTACTTACTCTGATGAACTTTTAGAAACTTCAGGGAAAACTTCTTTGGTGACTGTAAATTGCAATGGCATGCTGAATGAACTTCACCTATCCATTTGAACATTTTCACATGATCAAAATATGGAAAATATTGACTTAAATGATACACGAACGCTGGAATTATAGCTGGGTTTGCAGGGGGAACTGATGAGGGCTCAGACAACCTCTAAGACACAGACGCTGGTGCCCTTCAGGCTTCCTCTGTGCGCCTCTGATCGCCAACATCTCCCCCTGCTGGTGGTGGTAAGGTGCTGCCACCGTCCAGCCAGAAAAGAGTGCCCTCCTCTCCGACAGCTCAAACCAAAGTTTGGGATTTGTGCCTTGTTAGTTCTGACTGGCTTTCTCTGGACTCTGAACCCAATCCAGAACCTATCCCTAAACAGAGAGGAACGAAATGAGCTGGCTGGGTTGCGTTTAGGTCACATGTCCTACCCTCAGATGAACTGTGAGTTGGAATAGATGCCAGACAAAAATCAGGACACGCAAGTGGCATGCCTGGCAACCATGGATATTATAACTCGTAGAGCTCTGCATTCTAAACACCAGTTTCCCCAGTGAACTATAAGACTATTAGACCCCTGATCCCAGGGACAATGTCTGTCTTGTTTTTCATCGCTAGGCTACAAGCTTGTGTGTGGTAAGCACTCAATGATGTTTGTTGAATAGGACTAGTGGATTAATATCTCTGAATTTAATCACCTGCTATTTTTGTTAAGTCTGAAATTGTGGCAATGGTAGAGTCTATGACATTTTCAAATAATCTTTGTGAATTATTAAAACTTGTATAAAAGTCTTACAAAAGGCTCTTTTTATTTTCTCCCATGTAAAAGCTGATGATTCTACTGGTAACTTGATCTGTGTTGCATTCTGTAAAGGCAAACTTCCCTTCCTTGGCACTGTTTGTACTTGGGAAGCCCATCTTCAGCACCTTTTATTTTCTCCTGGGCTCTAGGCCTGGTTACATCACAGCCAAGGAGCACTTCTCAGCCTCCTTCAGCACTGTAGGTGCAGGGGACACTGTTCAGAGCGCTGGGTAGCTTCCAGCATGCAACATCTGTAGACAAAGCAAATGTTAAGACTCCTAAAGTCAAATGGCATATAGAGGAAGTTAGATACTTGCAAAGGCAGCAAAAAGACAACTAGTAACCTTTCTAACACTACAGGGGATATTCAGTGTCACCAGATGTGGCATTAAAAATTATAATGGCACCATCAAAAAGAGCAACAAACACCAATGATAGGAACAAAAGGGAACAAGCTTTTAGGCAAATTTGTACATTTTCCTCCAGTATTGGTCTCAAAGTGCTCCACAAGTTTTAAAAACCTCTATTGTTGGACATTGCTATTCTTTTGGTTCTTTTGGTGTCATAAGCATCTCTCTGATAAGAAACGTATAAATCTTTGTGTGCATTCATTGCTTAATTTTTAAGATCATTTCATAAACTTTAGAATTTACACACCTGTACCGTCTCGAATGACCTCTGGTGGTTTGTTGACCTCAGCTTGTGAATAAATCCTTTTGAATCCATTCCTGAATGGAGGCATTTCCATCTCAAAAGAGACGCAGGAGGTAAGGATTTTCATGTCTTGCCATATGGCCGCTTTGCTCTCTGCAAGGTTATGAACTGTGATTCTGGGATTCTGCGGCCAGCTCCGCTTTTGGGAGACATGCTGCAGTGCACGCTCTTCTACGCTAGATGGCGATGTTTGATCACGTTGAAAGCCTGCTCTGCCGCTACACAGAGGGAGGAGGAGCGTTTTATGCAATTGTGTATGAATCTGCTCAAACAGAAGAGAGACAACAGTGGGGAAGTGGTCACATAAACTTTGTCTCTAAAGCATTTATTCAAGGCCAGGACTCCAAGAATGCTATCTTGGCATTAGCTCTTTGTGACATGCCTCTGGGGAAAGGGTTGCGTGTGGGCATGCCAAATTGCTTCAGTCGGGGTCCAGCTCTTTGCAACCCTATGGACTGTAGCCTGCCAGGCTCCTCTGTCCAGGGGATTTTCGGGGCAAAAACACTGGAGTAGGTTGCCATGCCCTCCGCCCTGGGATATTCCTGACCCAGGGATTGAACCTGCGTCTCTTATGTCTCCTGCATTGGCAGGCGGGGAAGGTCGCAAAGGGTTGGACAGGACTGAAGCGAATCAGCAGACATGCCTGCAAGTATTTTTGGGGTTCACAAAGAATGACACACATGTTTTCTGCTTTTCAGAGTGTGGTAGTTAATGAAATGTTATTTGATTATTAACAATATTTTAAAAATATCATAAAGGGCCATTTTCTTAGAAGATTTACAAATAAAGTCTTATAGAATTTAAAACAACCTAGTTTGGGAAGCCAAGAAAGACTAGGAGTTAATTTGGTAGAAGAAGCAGGGTGATGGAGCCAGGCAGGGAGAAAAGCAGGACACAAGACCCCAGGACGGGGAAACTGAGAGTCCAGTGGAGAGCGCCATGATATGAGACAGATGGTAGTGTGTGTGTGTGTGGGGGGGGGCATCTCCTACCTCTTGGCCATAGTTTACCTGAGAGCATCTGAAGAAATGTGTGGAGGTTTAAAATAAGAAAATAATGGCATCAAATTTGATTTAGAGAAGATCATTGGCAGATATATAGAAAACAGTTCAGGGTGTGAATAATGGGAGATTAGGTGGGAAGCTACTCAATCTTCTAGGGAAGAGGATTTGACAGTGGTGGGGAGGGAGGTGATGGATTTGAGAGATAGGTGAGAGGTGAAAACATCAGGAGTTGGTAACTGATTGAGGAGTGAGGTGCATGCATGCTCAATTGCTTCAGTCGTGTCTAACTCTTTGTGACCCCATGGGCTGTTGCCTGCCAGGTTCCTCTGTCCATAGGATTCTCCAGGCAAGAATACTGGAGTGGGTTGCCATGCCCTCCTCCAGGGGATCTTCCCTACCCAGGGATCGAACCCTGAACCCATGTCTCTTACATCTCCTGCATTGGCAAGCAGGTTGTTAATCATTAGCACCACCTGGGAAACCCTGTGGGGAATGAGGGGTAGGGAGTAATCAAGGATGTCAACCGGTGTCTGGCTTCAGCAAGTAGTTGAGTTGATTAAGACATACATAACAGGATGAGAAACAGATGTGGGTACTAGATGATGACAATAGCTTTAGACAAGTAGCATCTGCAGTGCCTGGAAGTATCCAAATAGTCTTGTTAAAATACATATATCTCAGTTCAGAAGAGAGTCAGGTAGGATGATGATACTTGGAGTATGACTCCTAGACCAGCAGCACCACTTGGGATTAGAAGTGCAAATTCCTGGGCTCCATTCCAGACCTAGTGAATCAGAAACTCTGGGGGTGGAGCCCTGAAATGGTTTAAGAAACCTTCCAGGTGATTCTGATTCATGCTAATGTTTGAAAACTAGTAGACTAACTCTCCAACACTGAGCAGTTTTGTAGAGGAGGATGAGAATGCAAAGGATCTAAGGGGTGACAAGAGTTGTTGCAGAAATAATGGGGAAGTATGGAGCCATAGAAGACAAACAAAGGAGGGGTGAAATGGGTGGATTGCTTCCCAGAAGTCATATGAAACTAGGAATGAAATAAATCCACTGTTTTAACAATGTGAATGTCATTGGTGATGGTAACTGGACCAATTATGAGGAAATGTGGAACAAGCAGCCTGATGAGTGTGGCCCATGACCCAATCTGTGGCAAAACCATGAGAGAACCTGGGGACAAATACTTTCATTGTTTTCCTTTCCACCCTTTGATCTCCTGTTGTTCTCCCTTGAGAAGTCAGTGGGCAGAAGGGGCTTAGAGGACACAGTCCAGAGAACAAACAGAAGCAGGGAGAGCAGACCTGCACACAAGGAATCGCTCATTTCCCACCAGTTTCCCTGACTCGCCCAGTGTTGCAGGTTGGTGAACCTGAGAGTGGACTCTGAGAAGATGAACTTGCAGGGTGTTCAGTGGTATGAGGTATGAGGTGTTTTTGCAATTGATACCTGTGGATGGGAGGGAAGGAAGAACTGGGCAGAGGAAGATGAGATGCAGAGTCATCCCAAGGAAGGCCTCATCCAACACATGGGGAGCTCTGGGCTTCAGTGCCCCTCCAGAATCCCCTTGAGTTTGGAGTAAGGGCCTGGTAATTTTTTTTCAACCATTAACATACACGCTTTATTCATTTGTGTCTGTGCAGGTTTTCTCTAGTTGCTGTGAGCAGCGGCTACTCTGTCGTGGTGCCTGGGGTTCTCAATGCGGTGGCGTCTCTTGTTGCAGGGCACAGGCTTTGGGTGCATGGGTTTCAGTAGTTGTGTTGCTTGGGCTTAGTTGTTCTGCAGCATGGGGACTCTTCCCAGACCAGGGATCGAACCTGTGTCCCCTGCACTGGCAGGCAGATTCTTAACCACTGGATGACCAGGGAGGTCCCCTGGTCATGTTTTAACTGTGTTGATCAGTCACTGGATGCAGACTGAGTATCCAAGTGTCACTGTGAATTCAGACCCCTTGCAAAGGTCGTTAAAAGGTTTGGATTTCCCTTTCTTGAGAGTTCAGTTCCCTGAATCAATTGCTTAGGTCTCTGGGGAAAAATTGAGGGGAATCATTTCTTGAAACTTGCCACAACGTCACTGGGTGCTTTCTCCTGGAAACCCAGCATCTCCTTCAGTCAATGATTACTGATTCTGAAACCTAACTCAGGTTTAGAAACTGATAAAGGAACCATGACTTTGATTGGGGTAACTGCCTTCAGATTCTTGATTGTCCATCTTGGATTTCTTTGAATAATACAGATTGAAAATCACCCATGTTGACTGTCCGTCTAGTTCACTCCTGCTGCTGCTAAGTCACTTCAGTCATGTCCGCCTCTGTGCGACCCCATAGACGGCAGCCCACCAGGCTCCCCTGTCCCTAGGATTCTCCAGGCAAGAACACTGGAGTGGGTTGCCATTTCCTTCTCCAATGCATGAAAGTGAAAAGTGAAAGTGAAGTCGCTCAGTCGTGTCCGACTCTTAGTGACCCCATGGACTGCAGCCCACACAGGCTCCTCCGTCCACAGGATTTTCCAGGCAAGAGTACTGGAGTGGGGTGCCATTGCCTTCTCTGAGTTCACCCCTAGCGAAACTCTTTTCTGTTAAGGATCTACATGTCCCCCAGTTGGTCAGCCCTCCATCCGCCACCACATTGACCTTGCCACTCATCACAGTGCATGCATCCCCCTGGCTTCTACTGGGTAAGTACTGATGTGGGGGCTGGCTTGCTTTTGAGTTAGCATGCTCAGTTATCAGATGTGAGCCCATGTTTGCGTCTCCTACCACCTTCTCTGGCCTTCATAAGGGAGCCACCACCAAACTTCTGGTGAAGTCTTTGTCCCTCTCACCAGTCACTCCTTGTTGCTTTAGTAAATGGTATCCCCTCTAGCTCTCCTGAGAAACGAAGTGATCTGGTGGATTTTCTTCTCTTATGTAGTATATCCACAAGCACATAACAACTTCTCTACATTTTCAAATCCCTTTTCCATTGTCTGCACAGTGATTCTGCTATTTCTATCTCACTTAGTCTGGGCCATCACCCTTTGCATGCCTCTAGGGGGCTGGTGTGCCGTGTGGTCCACGAGGTCGCCAAGAGTCGGACATGACTGAGCGACTGGGCGCCTGGGCGCCTGGGCAACAGCAGCCGAGGTCATCCTAGCTGTGTGTGCATCATTTCCGATGGTTCTTGCAAGACGGTTAATTGTTGTATCATGAAGGAGGACTCCAGTATCAATACTTCTATTCCCATTTATGTTTTAGCCACCTGGGTCCAGCACACTAAGAACCCAGCCCTATTTAATCTTTTCGAGTTACAGTTGCACTAGGCAGTTACTCTGGGGTATTGTCTGCCTCCTTCTAGCCTGTCTCCAGCTGAGTTATGTTGCGATTTTACCATAGTTACTGGTCAAGTGGGCAGGAGGGGGAGAATGGAGCCAGATCCTGAGCTGGCACTTTTTTTTTTTTTTGGTATGGATGAGATCTCTGTGTGACTTTCAAGCAAAAGATGAGGGTTTGCTCTTCACTGGGAGGACTGGGCCACTTACGCAGGCTTATCGAATTCGCAGCAGTGATTCAGGGTTTTTGAGTCCATCAGGGCAGATGTCACCTTTCCCTGTGTCAGCATCTCATTCCTTCGAAATCAGGGCTCTGTCTGTGGCACACCTAATCTACCCTAGTTGAGAGTTTAGTCTATGAAACGTGACTGTTCCTAAGTGAGGTCCATAGCTTTCTCTGCTCTCCTGCTGAGGAGGTAAGGACCACTTCATTCAAGACCAAAGAAATACTCTGCCTTTTACACTTAGCTTTTAACTGCCAAATTGTCCATCTCAGCTGTTTGTTATCCTCATCCAGAGCATTAAGAGATGGCAACAGCCACCCTATTTCACCCGCCTCTTTTGCTGTTTTTAGTCACTAAGTCGTGTCTGACTCTTTGCAACTGCATGAACTGTAGCCTGCCAGGTTCCTCTGTCCGTAAAGTTCTCTGGGCAAGGTACTAGAGTGGGTTGCCATTTCCTCCTCCAGGGGATCTTCCTGACTAGGGGATCTTCCTGACTAGGGGATCTTCCTGACTGGGGGATCGATCCCACATCTCCTGCATTGGCAGGCAGATTCTTTACCACTGAACCACCAGGGAAGCACTTCACTGTCCTTAGAGTTGCTATTTCCCCTCAAACTTAGCTAATATATTTCCTTCCATGATTCTTGTTCACCAGGTGTACAAGTTTCAACAATTGCAGTTACCCTGTACCAGGGACTGTCCAAGCTGCTCCTATGGTCAGAGATGGATCTGCATTGCCAGCTGGTGGGCACATGATCCTGTTTGAAATTCTCATCTTGGCATTTGTTTTCTCACTCATGATACAAAATGCATTGCCATTTGGGTTCCCTGGCCAGCCAAATGTTAAATAGGGAAAGGCATATAGGAGGTGTATTACTGATTATATTTGGTAATGCTGCTGGGACCAATTCTTAAGGAATGAAGCAGAAGGGATAGTTGAAGCCCAATGTAGAGCCAAAAAAATCCCTGCTGATGTGTCTCATGTCCTGGGTTTTATCATTAATTGGTTTTTGGCTATGGGCTGCCCCAGAAGGAGGTCTGATTTTAGGGGAAGCAGTTTTCTTCGGCTAGTTCAAATCTCTAAAGAAGGTGGACAGCTACATGCTCAGCAACTGAGGAATAAATCCTTTATTATTCTGTTCCCAGTTTGTTGAGATATAATTGACATACAATAGAGTATAAGTTTAAGATGTAGGAAGTGTTGAGCTTATGCACTTGTTTATTTTAACATGACGATGACTATAGCATTTGCACCTCCATCATGTTACACAATTAAAATTTCTTTTTTGTGGTCAGAACGTTTCAGATCTACTCTCAGCAACATTCAAATATACAACACAGTATTGTCAACTATTGCCACCTTGCTATACATTAGATCTCCAGAACTTACTCATCTTGTAACTGGGAGTTTGTGCTGAGTCCAATTCTTTATCCATGAAGGACGATCTGAGTGACTTGTTAGAGCAAGCTCCACACCCAAATACAGTGGACGTGGACACTGTATTGTCTAAGCATGGATAAGTGTAAGCCAGGATGAAAAAGATGACCTTCAAATGTGAACAACATGAGGGCAGAGATTTTTTTTTTGTACCTTGCCTTCTTCCTAGCACCGAGAACACTGCCTGCCCTACAGCACAGGCTTCAGAAAGATTCAGTGGATCAGTGCTTGTCACTCTTGAATCCAGAGATGCTGGCATAGTATGTAGTGTGCCTTCTTGCATTTTCAGGCAGAACTACTTCTAAATAAGATATGTTCCCATGGCCATGCATAGTCTGGCTATCAATTTCAAACCATTATACATCAATGTTAGTGTGTTAGTATGTACCAACAGGTGTTAAACTGGAAAAAAATTCTGAATTTTTTTTTAAATTGTTTTCTGAGACATTATTCAGATGACTGAGTCAGTGTTATTCCTGGCTTTTTTTTACTTGAAAATTACTGGGCAACTTAAAATTCATTTGAATGCATGTGGCTAAGTTTTCTTTCATTTTTTAGAGTTAATGATGCATCTACAATGGAAAGTCCAACTTGTGTTAGATTTAAAATACCTGACCTCTTTAGAAATTATTTTGGTAAGACAGCCAACTGATAACACTCATTTTATATAAAGAGAGGACAAATACACAAACTGACATAAAATAGCTTTCCTGGTAGGTATTGTCAACCTAATAAAGAAATGTAGTAAAAGTAGAATGTAGAAAATCTTTTAGGAAACAACATTACAAAAATTTGTTCACAGACAACTGTTGTTCAACAAAAATCATACCCACCTATCCCCTATTTTTCTTTTATACTATGAATATTTGCTGAGGTAGAAATACACATATATGTATATATTTATTATACAAAATATAATTTAGTCTATGAATTTATTATGAGCGTTTACATAAATTTGTAGATCTAATTGTAGATTTAAGTTCTTTTGATATATTACTAGATAATTTCATTTTACTTGTGTTAACTCATACTCTTGTACTGTAGATTTAAATGTCTTAATGAATACTAAAATTCTTTGTTACCACAAAGTCATTTTAGAGTATACCTCTAAATAACAACTATAATTATATAAATAACAGTGATAGCACCTGATCTTTAAGTGATTTTGTGCCAGACATTATACTACCTACCTCATCGTGTCATTATCCTGCATAATGCTTACAAGCATCTTGGTTCCAGAGCCCACATTCTTATCCTCTGCCCTGCGTCCCTTTCCAGTGACTCATCTTGAGGGCCACTGTTCTTCACTTCATCAGCTCACTGAATTAACTGACAACCATCACCGATAATGGTCATGAAAAGAATCTTCTGAGCCCAGTGTTTTTACTCTTTTATCTTAGGTGAATGCATTGGGATCATTCCATGAGCCTGATCATTGTCCTTCTAGAGTCAACCAAAGAGGAAATAAGAAAATGTTGAGAGTGGTCACAGGATTTCAGTTCTCTGAAGAGCTCTGCTATCTTATGCCTTTGGATCTCTGCAGACGGTGTTCCTTTAAGCTGAATGGGGCTTGCCTTGTCCCCTCCATTGCTGACCTGAGAAAATCTTCTTGCACTTCAAGTGTAGGTTCAAACATTCCTTCCCATTTCTGTGATACCTCTCCAGCTCCCTAGGCTAACAGAGATTCCTGTCTGTGTCTTGGTTTGTTCACTCTCTCTCTCCTCCCTCTATGTGTGTGTTTGTGTACATATGTGTGTGTGTATGTTTATATACATGTATATATGTATGTATATAATAGGAATGATTTTCTTTCTGAAATGGAATTATTTGTAGAGCTGTCTATTATATTGTGAGACACTTAGGGGTGGGTTCTGGATCTTTTAATCCCTTCTAACATTTTGAACCATATCTTGCCCAGTTCTTGGTTGAATTAGTAAATGCAAGAATAGATCAAAGCTTTGAGACTGCTAGGACGGAAGGGACATTTAGGCAAAAATAGCCATCTCAGGGGATAAAAATGTAGGGCATGCAGCTTAGTTATTAGTGAAAAAAAAAAAAAAAAGATCGTGTGCCATCAAAAACTTCACTCTCCATCGCAGGAAGGACTGCTTGCAGCTTTTGATACTTGCTTCTCTGGATTGGAACAGGAATCTCTTTTCTTTAGTAGCTCACATGCATCATGTACAAGATGCCAAATGGCTAGTTTAACTCTCATCAATGACTTCTCATCTGACTGGCTGAATTAGTGTCACTGTGAACTTATAAACGCCATCTCATTGTAGAAGTCTTCATTTACTGCCATCTGCTAAAGACAGAGCAGAACAATTTTCTTGCTTTCTAGTGCATATTTAAATATTTCAACAAAGACAGACTTCCACTATTAGGTTCTATCAGGCCTGTTGTAGCTGTCTGCATCTTTCCTTCCTTCTGCCATCAAACACATATGCATTAGGAGGAAGAGCAACTTAGGCTGACATTTTAGGCCCTTTTATTATGTGAATCTAGCAGCAGCAGCAGCAGGAGGAGGAAAATCAGTCCTAGCCCCCATCTCTAATTCCTCATGTGATTAGGTTACCCCCACTTTAGAGATTTTTCTAAAAGAAGAGGCAATACATGGGAGATGAGAAAGAACAGGACACTGGAAAGAATCTTTGGGCAGAATCTTTAAAAAGTGGCATTTAAAGGAGGAGAACTCCAGAGACCTACTGGAATCTCATCCCGCACACAATCCACATGGCATTACAGTTGGCATTCTGCCAAGAGATGATGAGTTAGTGGCTGTGCTAATTAATGAGAGGAAGAGAAAAGTTAATAGAGCTTTTCTTTTCCTTCCACTGGAATATTTTTTCCCCTCAGCATGTTTCCTCTGTGCTCTCTGAAAGAAACAGTGTTGGGTCGGAGAGTCTTAGGTTCCTTTCGTCTGAACCTCTAACAAGGGCTTTGTGACGTGTGGTATCTCGGCTCTGATGCATAGATGCTGAAGGGTGAGCTCGGGGTGATTCATCTTAGATGTGCAGGACAGTTATTCAGATGATGAACTCGACTCTATTCAGGTCAGGAAACAAACGCCGGCCTGAGCCTTCCTCAGTCCTGTCACAGGTCAAGAGTGTTCACCAACCAGGTTTGACTGAGCAATTCATTAGTGGGTGCTTTCGACCTCACACTCTCAAATTGGAAATTCTTGCTCAGTCTAAATTGATAGCAATTTTTCTGTTTCCTGTATTATTTTAAATGAACGTGAAGCAGGGTGACCTGTTCTTGCAATGCCACATCAGCTCTTCTTTATGATGAAAATGATGACTTGGAATCTGGCATTTCCCCCCATTTCCAGTAACTGCCTTCATTAGAAATGTTGCTAGGACCACAATAAATATTTTAATATAAAATTTAATGTGAAAGTCTATTAGGATTCAGGGTGAAGGTGATAAAGTGGTAGGCGATTCTGAGAACTATTATGTGGGTAACTTCAGTAGAATTGGGAATAAATCTGTCATCCTTCAAGTGAGCTGAGAAGGGGCTTATTTCTTTATTTAGTATAAAAAAGCAATGTTGGGACAAATTGTCAAGCCATTAATATAGAGTCTGAAGCTAAGGAGTTGACATTCTCTAGGCACTAATTTCTATTTCTTTTCATGTCACATTGATGACCAGTTTCTATGACAATCACTGGGTCAGAAATCCACTGCTTCTTACTAGGTCATTGAGATTTGTTTATCAGTCTGATGACTTAAAAATTGCACTTTGGGCATAAAAACATAGTCAGTGAAGAGTAAGTATAATGTGTCACATACCCAAGAAGGAATGGACTTGTTTTATGCATCTTTTTAAATTTCATGGAATTATATTAAACTTGGGATTTTTATGAAGACCAATAAGTGATGAACTGAGATGGAAAGAGACCTTGGAAAGATTTATGTTCATTTTTCTTAACACATTTGAATACACCCAGAAAACACATTATAAATAACGCACAGCTATAACTACATCTACATTTAGTTCCTCCCTCACTAAAACCCGGGAAAAGAATTTCACCCAGAGGACATGTCTCATTTGTGGCTCTCTGAGCATCTCCTTCCTTTGTCAGGGCCCTTCTGGTCCTGCCCTGATCCTCTTCTGCTTTGCCTTGTGGTCTGAAATTACTCATATTCAACAGGTCAACTGCTGGCATCAGCTTACCAGTTCCAGAGCATTCTCAGTTTCTCCATCTGCAATTGTTCAAAACTTAAACTTTAAATTGAGCTTTTACCAGCTGTGTTTCTCTGTTTTGGGACATAAAACTGGGGATTTCAGGGCACCGCCTCTCTGACTCTATAAAATGCTTACGGTAGATGCTGCTGACAAAATATGTATTCTGCAGAGGTGGACAGGCTTTATAAGCCTCTCTTGTTTTTGGAGGAGGAGGGAATGACTTTCAGCCAGAGTACATCTAAAACGATCTCTCCCAGCCTGACACTGAAGTTTATTTCTGTTTCGCTCTATCAGTTTCCCTAACTGACAACAGCACTTAAAATGACCCATTTGCTACTTCATGGGGATTTGCTTCTTAATCAGTTCATGTATCCTCTGCTTGTGATCCACAAACTCTCAGGATAGAGACCTCTTAAGAGGCAAGTGGTCAACAATGTGCAGAGGTTACTCTAGGCTACAGACTGTGTTATACTGACTATAGCTTCCAGCATCCACTTGACTGTTGGTTAATATGAAGAAGTCATTGAACTCTCAATAGAAATTTTTGTTCATTCCCTGATTGCTGGTGCCTGACAGAATGGGCATTAGGGAAATACACAAACATACAGGCATACACAAGCACAAACAATTTGAGTGTTTACTATATTCCCGACACTGTTTTAGCTACTTGACATATTTTAATTCCTCTAATTCTCTGATTATTTCCATCAGAATAATAATAATAAGTACTAGCCCCTTGCACTTTCAAGGGCTTCCCTGATTGACTCAGTGGTAAAGAATCTGCTTGCCAAAGTAGACATGAGTTCAGTTCCTGGGTCAGGAAGACCCCCTGAAGATGGAAATGGCAACCCACTCCAGTACTCTTGCCTGGAGAATCCCATGGACAAGAGGAGCCTGGCAGACTGCAGCCAGGCTTTTGGAGTTGCAAAAGAGTTGGACAGAACTTGGTGACTAAACAGCAACACTTGCACTTTCAAAATATCTTCACCTCTGAGGAAGGCTATATTGTTACCATTATTTTATAAGCAATGAGACAGGCACAGAAAAGTAGGTATTTGTCAAAGGTTACTTAATTCCTAGGCAGTCAAGATGAAGTTCATACCTTGAAGTCTATACTAATCATCTATAGAATCCAATTTGAGAAGCCCTCTCAATTCAGTCCCCCAATGCAGCAGTTAAGGTAACAAAGCAAAAACCAAAACCTATTTGAGACCTCATGGCATTTTGCTCTTTAAGTTCATATGTATTATGCTTACTCCTTCTGCTTTTCCCACTTCTCCCTCCTCCTCCAATTCCTTTACTGCAAACATACTTGGAAAGGGTTTAATGTTTATAATTTAGAAATAACTTTGTAAGTTTAGCTTCCTTTCAATCTGAGACAGTTGGGTACCTGTGTCTGATGGTAATAGGACAAAAGGGAGAGGTCATAAGGGAAGTAGAAGCAAGAAGTAGAAATAACAATAACCACTAGGATTAGTTTCTCTGTGCCACGTTCATTGTTTCCCAATCAAAATGAGCTGAGAGAAATTGCTAGAACATTTATCATTCTTGGGCATCTCCTAAACATTTCAACATATCAAGGGATAGGCTCTTGTGTATGTGTGTGTGTGTGTGTAAGATACAAAGATGATTATGCAATGTTTCTGTTCTCTGTCCTCCCATGAAATAAATTTAAACTATTCAAAATCACAAAGGGCGGAAATCTTAATCATCTTGCTGTTTCCTCCCCTGGCTTAGGGTGCAACCGGCTCACAGTAAGTGCTTGTTGAAAGCATGCTTGAGATGGTCACTCTGTGGTTCAGCAGTGGTATAAGTTGATGAGTCCGGATTCCTGAAGGCATCCCCAAGCACTCAAATGCGGGGAGCCCGCCTGCAGTCCCCTCTTTGGCAGAGACTCACTTTCACCAGCAGGGGGCAGCAAACCTTTGCTTTTGCTCGCTTCCGCTGTGACAGTGTCTCCGGCCAAATCTGAAGGCTCACAAGTGACCCACCTTTTCTATGTGATGCCTTAGTTTGCTAGGAAATTCACCTTCATACCCGTTATCCTCGGCCAGCACCCACTTCAGAAGAAATTAGAGTTTGAAAGAAGGAATTAAATTTGAATTAAGACCAGCCAACCTGCTTGGCCAATTGTTGCCCTTCTAAGTTCCCTCTGCCAGGGATGGTGGAGAGATTCAGAGGGGGTGGCACTCTGGAGAGAACCCCCTCTGGGAAACAGCTGGTTCCTGCAAGTAGGCCGTTTGCCTCCACTGCCCGTTAAAAATCTGTCGTGCAGAGAAGGCAACAGGGAGATTTTACAGGGTGACTGTTCATCAAGGTGGCCTAGGATAGTTTATGTTGGAATGTCCCAACATATTTATTAATACCCCCCTACACTTATCAAAGTGTCCTTGTTTAGGTGATAAAGGAGGTGGTGAGTGGTCTTCAGCTAGGTCATCTGCTAAGAAAGGGGTGGGAAAGACTCTCAGATTTGAGAGGTTGGGTGAGGAGATGTCAGAGTATAAAAGTGAGATTCCTCAAGAGAGGAGAACCTGGGCTTGAGGACACTATCTTTCTTCTCTTGTCTTCAAAGTTGGGCTGGTTTGTGGCAGAGCTGTGAGGGAGATGGTGAGGTTGCCCTGTCCTCCAGAATGACATGCTGCTTCCTGTTTCCTGCCAAAGACATCCCAGGTACCAACTAACAACTGACACTTGCCACCTGCCTCTGGACAAGGATTAAGCCATGAGCCACTGCAGCCTCTGACCTTTAGCACACCCCGAAATGAGCTCAGGGTGGAGATCAGGAATGAGGCACTCTGTGCCCTGAAACAAACTGGCAGAAGAGTCCTGCATATAGGTCAGTATTTTCAGGAGAAGATTTATGAGCCCAAATTCTTGCATCGTCTCATACCTAGGAAAGCACTATAATCATTAACAATGACATCTGCTCCTCGTGACTAGCAGCAAGCCTCTGCCAAAATGTGTGTTTGACTGCAAATACCCCCTGGTAGCTCAGATGATAGAGTCTGCCTGCAGTGTGGGGGACCCTGGTTTGATCCCTGGGTTGGAAAGATACCTTGGAGAAGGAAATGGCAACCCACTCCAGTATGCTTGCCTGGAAAAGCCCATGGATGGAGGAACCTGGCAAGCTACAGTTCACGGGGTTGCAAAGAGTCAGACACGACTGAGCAACTTCACTCACTTTAACTCCGTCACTAAAGTCATATGTAATACGGACATCTCCCTCTAGCTCTTCAGAACCGGAACCCCAGAGCAATCTGAGCTGCTGTCTTCTGGGCCATGGTGGTCATTTTGCCCCAAATAAAGCTTAAGTCACAACTCTCATGTTGCTGCAGTTTTGTCTTTTTTTTTCAGTTGATACTAAGTATCTACACTTGAAGTCTATAGGAAAGTCTGTCATCCAATGGGGACAATCTAGCCATCAGGTGACCTTTAGGAAAGAGTGTTGCTTGCCCTTGTTAGACAATGTGTAGGTTCTTCCAGTGGTAAATCAGGAGTGGATCCTGGAGATCAGGAGTTGGGCAGCAGTGTGTGGGGGTGCGTGGGGATTGGAGGCGGATCCCAGGGACAGGGGGGTCTACTTTTGAAGAATTTTGAGCTAGCTGCAGGACTTTAAAGAAATCCAGCCATCCATAGAGGATGATGTGGTTCTAGGAGGTGATGTAGCATTATGGTTAAGAGGGTTCACTCTGAGCTCAAAGTGACCTGGATGCAGACTCTACCATTATTAGTTAATGAATTCTTCACTTGGTATCCACATCCAGTTACTCAGTTATGTAGTTACTCAGTTACTCCTCAGCCTTAATTTCTGAAATGGGGTTAGCAATGTCCATACTTTTAGCACAGTGCTTTACATGTGGTAAATATTCAGTGAATTGTAGTTGTTGTGATAAAGCTGGTTCCATAGGAAAACTTGATGATGTGAATATTTTTATTATTTGTGCATTGTGTGATAGCAAATGGGTCTTTAGGATGTTTTAATTTTTTCTGAATACATATCATTCTTAATTACTTTCATAATTAATACAAGTTTAAACCTAGAAGCTGCAATTACCCTACCTTGGGTAATTGGTCCTGGCTCTGTCACTAACTAGTTACATCACCTTTTCCAAATCACGGAACTTCTCCAGGCTTTAGTCCTTTACCTGCTGAGAACTGTGAAAAGTGCAAGTATTAGTCACTCAGTCATGTCCAACTCTTTGTGAGCCCATGGACTGTAGCCCACCTCTGTCCATGGAATTCCCCAGGAGTGGGATAGCCATTCCCTTCTCCAGGGGATTTTCCTGACCCAGGGATCAAACCTGGGTCTCCTGCATTGCAGGCAGACTTTCCCATCTGAGCCACCAGGGGAGCTGAGAAGTGTAGGGTCTGACGATTGCTTCAATACCTGTTGGAACTAACAGCCTGCCTTTCCCGAGATGCCTTCATACAGTGAGGCAGGGGTGTTCTGCCCCCTGAGTGGTGACTGCTTGAGGTTATAAGGGTCTGGAGTTGGAGAGCCTGGGATCATAGGCTTGATTCCTGTGTGGCTGGGTTTTCCATCTCAAGGAAAATTTTCAGAAATTTCATATTTTGAGATTATCTGGCCTCAGTTGTATGTCTGACAAGCACTTTTGGAAGTATGGGGTTTTCAGCCATGCCACCCTGACTTCTTGAGAAGGACAGAAAGATGGAAGAAGCGGATCACCCGATGCTGAAGTTTTAGCCTATCAAATTGTCCAAGTGTGAGAAGGAGAGTGTCATCTTCCAGGGGACCACTTATCATGGAGGTCATTGCCTGTTGATTACTGTCTGCTCCTTAGCAATTTGCTGAACTAAGTGGTATAGGAATTTGATTAAATCTTAGGATTCTAAATTGGCTCAAAGTAATTTGTTCATTAAGGGCAAGAAATTTGCTAGTTGGAGGAAGCAAAACATATCAGGGATAAGATTTCTGACCTCTTGGGAAATGTTTTGAAATATAATAAAAGGGGGTTCCAGCTCATGGTGTGATTTACATGTTCTGAGAATGCAGAGATGGTGCATATGGCCTGGACCTGGGCTCCCAGCAGCTCAAGGTGGGTGGGCTTTTAATTAGCGTTAGAATCAGTCTTTCAACAGCTCCTTCCAGTAGGAAGAAAGCCGGTTGCTGGAGGTATTGATTCTTGTGCTGTGTTGTTGACCAGCCAGCCCTGGGGGGCCTGCAAGGGAGACCTAAGTAAGGCGTTTAATGAGCCGAAGACCTCTTGCCAGATGCCATTTCCTACTGGAAGATCCATCTTCCTCTGAATGTAGTAGTATTTTTACCCTTTAACAAGGAAAATCTGATTTGCCAAAAAGCCGTGCTTCAAGACCAAAAGGTGAAGCTTTCTGCCTTCAAGATTAATGAACAAAAAGTTTGGTGTGTTTACACAACCTTCTTATCCCAGTGGCCTACAGAGGAAGACAGAGCAGCCTCCATGGATAGAGCATTACTGGTTTTATTCTTACCTAGGGCCAGAATGAGATTTTTAGAGTCTGCAAGCTCTTAAAAGATGATAGTATTCCCTGGAGGTGACTAAGCAACTGAGCACACACACACACCCCTGTCATGTAATTTGGAATAATGGAGGAAAATTCTAAAGTGGAATGCAAGAAAATTAAGTAAGGTAAACAGGATTTCCTATCAGACTATTTTGATAATTTTTTTAAAAGTCAAAAATAAGTCTTTGATTTTTCCCCCATCCTCCCCTCCCAGCTGTTGCCCCTGCTCTCCTGGTTCTGCTGGGTGCCTGTTCCTAACCTACCTGTTTGGTGACAGCACTTCCCTCCCAAGAGTGGCATTTCTTCAGCTGCAGAACTTGGCTCACGTGTATCAGATCACATGATAAAAATGAAGATTCCAAGGGACTTCAAGCCAGAATTCTAGGTCTAAGCCATCAAAATATCTGGGGCTAGAATCTCTTAAAGAGCTCCCCTGGTGATGATTATATAAACTAAAATAAAGCTTAAATACACTTAAAATGTTCTAAGGCAGAAGCTCTGTGGCCCTCATAATCATTAAGTGTTAGTGGCTTAGCTGTATCTGATGCTTTGCGACCCCATGGAAAGTAGCCTGCCAGGCTCCTGTGTCCATGGAATTCTCCAGGCAAGAAAACTGGAGTGGGTTGTCATTCCCCTCTCCAAGGGATCTTCGTGACCCAGGGATTGAAGCTGGATCTCTGGCATTGCAGACAGATTCTTTACCATCTGAGCCACCAGGGAATAATCATTGGGAGCTTCTAAAAAAAACCCAGAGGGTTGCTTACAGGTACTGCTGATTCAAGTAGCTTAGGAGAGAGAACTCTGAGATGTTGAGATGGGAAAAGCTCCATTATGATTCTACTGAGAATTATACATGGGACCAGTTTCAATAGGAATGTAATACCAACCACATCTTTAAGTTTTTTTAGTAGCCACATTGAAAGTAAGGTAAAACAGGTGAAATTGACTTAAAATACTTTGACTTAATTCAAGGGCTTCCCAGGTAAAGAACCTGCCTGCCAATGCAGGAGACACAGGTTTGATTCCTGGATTGGGAAGATCCCCTGGAGAAGAAAATGGCAACCCACTACAGTATTCTTGCCTGGAAAATTCCATGGACAGAGGAGACTAGTGGGCTACAGTCCATGGGTTTGCAAAGAGTTGGAGGTGACTAAACAACTGAGCGCACACACATCCCAAACAATATCCTTTTAACATGTAAGCAGGGTACAAATTACTGAGACACTCGACATTCTTTTTTCACATTAGATATTTGAAATCTCATGGGTGGTTTACACTTAGAGCATGTCTCAGTTTGGATGAGCTGCATTACAAGTGTTGTGGCCAGTGGCTACTATATCGCATAAGGAAGCTCCAGACAGTTTTTCTCTTATTCTGGATAAATTTTTCTCTTATCTGGAATTGAAATGTTTCAAGTAAGCTCTTTCTCCTATAATTCAGAATCACCTTTAATTCCTAAATGCTCTTCTTACAAAGTTCTCCCATCACCAATTTTTAAAATTACTATCCCATGCCCTCTCGACTCCCCAGCTCCCATCTAAGCGCAGCCTTTCCCCACCCCAGGACGGCGTCTTAGGCTATGAAGTCACTCCCCACTTCTCTACTTTCTCTACATTCCAATCCTACTTGCCTTATAAATATTCCATTATTCTTACAATGCAATTTTCATCATGACACATTCTTCTGAACCATAACACTTCCAAAGTATAACCAAGAAATTAAAAGTTGGAGTGGAGTTGGGTAACATTCCTTAATACTAACTATAATGTATTATGTACTTCCAAAGTAGATTCCCACACTGCATGCACTTTGAATGTCTAATCACCCTGTGAGGTAGATACTATTATGCTTATTTTACACTTGATGAAATGAGGCTCTTGATGATAATCACAAGGTAACAAAAGCAGTAAGAGGCAGAGCTATTCTTAAGTCCAGGTCTTTGACTCCATCCACATTCTAAATTCCTCTGTATCAGTGTCGCTGCTGGATCATCCAATCCTTCATTCCATGACACAGGGCAGACGACCTCTAACTGCTCACTCCTAGGAGATCTAGTGTCAGCTGACACACCAGTAATGATGGAAGGACATTAGGAGCAGTGTATTTTACTACTGAGTTAATTTTTTGAGAGCTCTGTGTCTTAAAGCTCAAACTTCACAGCCTGATTCTCAGTGCACTCCAGGATCTTGAGACTAACTTGCATTTTTTAGTCACACCTCCTACTTTTCTCCAGTTACAAGGCATATTTTACACTCTGATCCTCATTCTCTTCTTTCCTGGCCATCCTGTTCTCTTTGATTGGCTTCCTGCTTGCTCTCCTTAGCACAGAATTCTACCTGTCCTCTAAAGGCCAGCTTCAAGCACCCTCTGTCTGCAGGGCAGCCCTCCCTCTGAATCTGGTACCATTCTGGCTCCTTCCTGTCATTGGTTATTTACTAAATGCTCTTGGAATTTTTTTTTAATGCTCTTATTGGAGGAGCTAATCCTTCCAAGTGTTAATGATAAAAATGTCCCTCTATGTCTACCTAGAGGCTGAGACCTTGGATAAAAATGTGACAATCTAGAAATATTCCATTAGCATTAGGTATTCTCATTAATGCTTTTACATTTGACCCTACAGGAGGCTACCCCAAACTGTGCTTATATCATTGCTCTGCAGGGGAACTGGTGGTTTCTATGACTCTGAATGGAGTTGTGAGGGTGAAGTTGTCCAAGCAGACTGGGACCTAGCAGAGATTGTGGTGTTGGATACTTGCACAGCTCACTAAATCTCACTGGGCACCGTGGGAGTTTGCTGGATGGCTGTCAGGGGCCACCCAAGTAATTTTGGTGAGATCAGTATTAGTGAGTTCCAGGAATAGCTCCCTCTGTCTGAAGGAATCTTCACAGCAATCAGGGTTTGCCCTAGTTCTTGAGGAAAAGTGCAGAAACAATGAGATTTGTTATACCTGAGCAGATAACTGGTTCACTCAACATAGAATGCCTCTGGAGACAGCCAAGAGTTTTTTCTTCAGAACAAAGTGGAAATTACTAACCCAGGAGTTTAAAAAAAAAAAAATTGGCAAGAATTTTATGAGTCCTCTGGTCTATCTTCCAGCATGTAATTAAGTCATATTAAATTAATAGACCTTTACTCTGCACTGGCTATGAGGAGGCATTATGGGATATATTAAAATAGGATATATTGAAATAGAATGTCCTGTAACTGCCCCCGTGAGGCTCATGGGGGTTGTCCATGGAGATGGTGCCAAGCAATTGCCATGGAGGGGATGGCATGAGGAAGGAAGGAGAGGGAAGGGCTGCTGAAGTCTGGAAGAATTCAGGCTGCAGTGGTCAGGAGTTTGTAGATGTGGAAACTGAATTTTAGAAGGGTTCCTGACTTCCCTGGCAGTCCAGTGGTGAAGGCTCCATGCATCCACTGCAGGGGATTCAAGTTCCATCCCTGTCTGTGGAACTAAGATCCCACATGCCAAGTGTGTGGGGTAACCAAAAAAAAAACAACAAGGAAGAAGGGTTCATGGAGGACTCATTTATCTTCCAAGTGGCTCAGGTGAGTTTCAAAAGAAATTCTGAGAGATCGTGAGAGAAGGCAACAGAAGTGGTGAGTGTTTAGTCTGTGAAGAGACAATAGGAGAGAAAGTAGGAATGCTTGCAGCTTGAACACCCTTCACCTGGCTCTCCTGTCCTATAGAGTAAAAACAAATCCGGCTTTGCATTCCACTTGGGGCCTCTGTGTGAATCACAAATGCTGGAGCACATTCTTTCAAATGAAGACACTACTTCTGCCTTCTCTGAAAGTCTTTGTTAAGTTAGAGAGTTATAATTCCCTATTCCATTGAACACTAAAACCCACAGTCTGACTCCAGCAATGAGAAATGTACCCACCAGCATTCTGCAATTGTTGTTCTCAGTGATGATCCTAATTCGTTCCATTATTTCAAACCTGATTTCTATCCACTGCTAATTCTTAAAAAAAGAACTGAATGATGGCACACTTTTGCGTGATTCGGTGAAAAATCTAGAATGGTGAGATGAAGGCAAAGCATTCTCGGTGTGTTAGTATTGACAAGTCATTTCCCCACATGCTCATAAACTTCAGTGCTTCTCAGGTTTCTAGAGAGCAGCAATTTTGCTTCTAAATTGATTGTATGATGGCCGTGGATAGACTCCATGGGCTAGAAATTATTCGTCATTTATTAGCTATTCTGAAAATCCTAAGCTGGAGGTCATCTCCACTACCAGATCCTACCAGCTGCTCCTCTGGAAAACAGTTGTTCCTTTGAACTCCATCATTTTATAGAGAACCACAGTTGTCAGCAAGATCACTTAGATTCTAGTGGTGATGTCCATCTTTTCTCCACTCTGTTTGCTCTGGTCGCTTTTGGAAGGCAGTCTTGTCTGACTTCTTTTTTGGTCTGTGTAGAGCCTGGTACAATTTCTTTGTAAGAAGGGGAAGCCATGATGAAGTTGAAAGAGTTGAGTTCTAATCTTCGCATTGGCACCACCAAGCATTCTCACCTCAGCTGAATTATACCGTGTTAGCCACCTGTGTGTCTTTCCTTTCTAATAAGTGAGATGCTACTGATCATTTCTGCCATGAAATTCTGTAATTCTGTGAACTTTCACACCTGTTTCAATGTGATTTTAGATGCTAGTAACATGAAAATAATGGGTAGTAGTGTAACTCTATTGAAAACAAATTGGGAGCCAGTTAAGTGTATGGTTTAAGAGTGTAGGCTCTGGAGCCAGGCTGCCAGGGTTCAGATACTAGGGATCTGATACTGGTGATACCATTGACTTGATATGTAACTTCTGAGTCATCAAACTTTCCTTCTTCAGAAAATGGGGATAATAATGCTCATTATGAGCTGTTAGAATTAAATGCATTAATTTGGGTTATATATTTTGAACAGAGTCCAGCACAGAGTGTGCCATTGAATGTTAGCTATTAAAGCTGTGATAGTGATGATTTCTCGTGGAATCCGAGTTCTTATCTCTGAAAAGGAAAGACAGAAAAGTCACTCCTCCAAGATGTGGTATGACAGCTAATTTCTTAGATGTACGTGGGAGTCGCCTGTCTTGGTGGTAGATCTATTGTGTGCTCATTAGTGTTTTCTAGTTGGTTTGTGTATATTTCCTCTTTCTACAACAAAGTAGATGCTTCAAGCTCCAAGACTTGTATAATTACATGTGAGGAACTTTTTATTCCTCGGTGGACACTGGCTTATTTGCTAGTCTACATACAGAATGTATTGCATGCTGAATATTTTGTTTACCCATCCAGATGTCCCTTAATCCTCTCCACCTGATTTTGCCCCAGGAGACCAACCACTATGGATCTCCTAGCTCCCAGGTCTTCTCTCTTCTGATTAGGTTCAGTCAGAGGGAAGGCAAGGAGACAGCAGGATGATGCCACAACTCCTCCCAAAGGCGTCGCCTACAGCTTATTGCTATGTTCTAGTAGCTGCTCTAGCTCTAAAGGACTTCTCACTGTTGCTAGTTCTAGGTACTGTCCCTGCTTCTTCCCTTAATCTTTGACATGTCTTGGTATCATCCATTTGCTGAATGCCCTTCACCTCCATCTGTTGAGGGAACTGGTACACATTGATAAGGTTGATGTTTCCATACCTACTTACTGATTGGAAGTAACTGGAACATTTTAACCTGACCCTATAATATCAAGGTTCAGATTCAACCCTTTCAAAACTGAGCTCCACAGAATATGGAGAACACTGCTTGAAGCCCAAGACACTGATTTACTAGATAGTTAAATACTATTCTTTCCATTGTAAAAAAAAGATGTAAAAGAGGAACTAAATGAATTGAGGCTAAATTCTAAATAAAACTAAATGAATAAATGAATTTATTATGACTCTTAGAATACCCTGGGTTATAAAGGAACTTCTGAACATTCGTTCTGTTGTATCGATACAAACATTCAGTGCCTGTTGAATGAAAAGGCCAAGAATAACATGTCTGGGTTGGACTAGTGGTGATATTCTGGTGCTCATGGCTAGAAGAAAGGTTGGAGAGAGACAGAGATGACAGTGGTCTACCCCTGAGAGGACAGTGATCTCAGTCCTTTAGACCTCACTGGTTTTGATAGGTTCTTTGGAGGAATCTTCTCTTGGTAAGCGAGAAAGTTTGAAAGGTTTGAGGGCTCTAATCAGATAACATTTAGGAGAAGGCAATGTATAACGCTGGTGCCAAAGAAAAGAGGGCGATGGTTTGTAAGAGCTTGACTCTGGCTGTCACCTGAGAGACAGGGAAACATAAATCCTTCAGTTAGATGCTTTTACAGGAAGCACTTTGCTTGATGGATTAGTTTATATGAAAGCTCCAGTGAAGAATAGTCCAGAAGCCTCTATGCAGGTTTGATTTTGCTGTTAGAATTTTATTAATTGGTGCAAGAGTGAATTGGTCCAAGTAGTATGTACTTGTGGGGTTGAAGTCACATGGCATTTATTCAGCTTGTGCAATTTTACAACTCGGGGTCTGTATCGCAGACCCTGAGATTAAATCTCTCTTCTTCTGTTTGTTAATCTCTCTGGACTCCACCTCTAGAATTAGCATCATGGTTTCCATGGCAACTAATGTACTTTGAAGAGGGGGAGAAAGGAAAGGGACTAAATAAATGGCAGAGCTGCTGCTGGAAAATAGGAATTAATTATGAGCTTGAACATAGGGTCAGAAGGTGAGTGGTTGGGCAAAAGGGTATTAAGGCATATAAAGTCTTTGGTGTAAGGCCCTCTGACTCATCCACTCTGTATTGCTTTTGGTTTACTCAGCATTGCTTTTGTTTTACGTGGCTGCCTCAGACTCACTGCTGGTCTCCTCTCTTTCTCCTGACCTCCTCTCAGATTGAAAAGAGAACACTGTCAGGGCCAGGACTGCACATAGTCCAGGAAAGAGCTTACCTCTGCAAGGTGCATTGTATGAGATCTCCCCAAAGTCATACGGACCCTTGGTAACCTTCCAAACACAATCTCTAGACTTCTGCTGTTCTAGTTTCTTATAATTAACTTTATTTTACCTTATTCAGAAGGAGTAAGGTTTTCTTCAGTTCAGAGCAAGTATTGTGTATTTCCTATTGAGAACATTGTCGGTTTCTTTCTTCCTTAGTCTTGTCTCAAATATAGGTGGAGACAGGATGGTAAGAAATGACCACTACTGATCAGAGCATACAGCGCTCCTGAAGAAAAACATGTCATATATATGCCAACTAGCTTGTGATACAATCAAGTCTTAACCCAGACTTGAGCGTCAACCAACAAAGTAGAAAGAGAGCTGACTCAATGATTTTGCACTTACCGCCTGTCAGCCTGCTTTTCCTACTATGTCAACATCTATTAATCTGAGATTTAATAGCACTCTTTTTCTTCCAAGGTGTATTACATCTGCCAACTCAGCCTGTACATCTTCCTCATTCTTTTTAGCACAGAATTCCCTAGCCTTCAGTAATCAAGAGCAAGTAAAATTTCCAAAACAATTTGAGGACTGACAAAGGATTTCTAGCTTTTGAGTTTGCAAAATGAGGATATTGAAAGGAACCCCAAGCATTTATTAAAACTATACTTCATAAAACCTTTTTTAATACCCCTAATTTGGAGGGACTGTGGTTAGACTAAAGAATAATTTTTCCAAGGCGGCCACCTTACCCAACTGCCTGTCCCAACCCCATCTCTCCCCACCCCACATTCACATACAGCTGATTCTTTTTCATTTTGCTGTGGCCTGGGAAAATATGTTAGGAATCAATAGCATACCAGATTAATCATCATGCTTCCTTTACCATGGTCCTACTTAAAATAGCTCACTTCGTTTAAGTCAGTTTGAGGAGAAAATCCAAAATAAGAACTCCATCTTATTTAACATCATAACCCTTAATTGTTAACACAGTGAGTGCCTGGCATACAGTGCCCATGCTTGGTTGCTAAGTCATATCTGACTCTTTGCAACCCCATGGACTATAGCCCGCCAGGCTCTTCTGGCCATGGGATTTCCCATGTAAGAATACTGGAGTGGGTTGCCATTTCCTATAGTTAGGTACTCAAATAATTCTTGTTGAATAAATGAGTGAATAAAAGATTAAGCCTCTCTGTTTTTTTAAATAACTCCTGCTTGGCCAGTTTGTGACTTAGTGCTTCAGTTTATCTGTGGTTATCCAATGGGATCATTTCAATATGCGTAAACAAAGATGATTAAGAAGAAATGAATTAATTTCCCCTTTGGTTGAAGGTCATGCTATAAGTGTGTTAATGGATATCGAAGTCAGTTTGGACTACTATAACACAATCCCACAGACTAGGGAGCTTATAAACAACATTTATTTCCACAGTTCTGGAGGCTGAAAGTTTGAGATCAAGGGGCCAGCACGGTTGAGTGGAGGCCCTTTTCTTAGTTTCAGACCTCTCTTTGTATCCTCACACGGTGGAAGGGGCTAGGGATCTCTCTGGATCCACTTTTATAAAGTCTTAATCACATTTCTGAGGGGTCCACCCTTACAACCTAATTACCTCCCCAAGCCCCCATCTCCTAACATTGTCACACTCAGAGCTAAGATTCCAGTATATGAATTTTTAGGGGGATACACACATTCAGACCATAGTAACGGGAATGCATTCTTTTGGCAGATTCAAGCTTTTATTGTAGGGTAATATCTGCACTTCACTACCTCTGCTTGGCTCACATCCAAACCTGGGCTCCAAATTTGGCAGCTAATCTCGGTCTTCTTTATTTATATTCTGTCCCAGGTGACTCAAGTTTCAAAACGAATAATCCATTAGAATAACAGATATGAGCAAATTGCATGATATGGATAAAATAGCTAAGCTATCTTCTAGTTCACTGTGCTTTCATAGAGAAGAGAATTATAAATCACAGCTTAATGTTGCTCTCATTTGAATGTTTAATTAATCAACTTTTACAAATGATTTAGCATTTAGCTTTTCAGATTTTTTCCTTGGGTTAATAATGACACTAAATTGCTCTAAAATGTTTTGGCTCATTTTTCATCCTATTCACATACATTTTAACTTCAAAATTGTTTAACATGTAATGGGTGGTTATAACTTGGAATAAGTGATACAGAAGAGTGAAGTTTCAGACCTGAAAGAGACCAGAGGTGATTGAATCCAGTGGTTCTCAAGCCACTTGAATGTGGACAAAATCCTTCTCTGATGATTACAACAGATCAGTCTCATTGGGTTATCACTAATTTAGACCAACGGGCCACTGTAAAGATGAAGAAACTGAGGTCCAGTTTCTTCAGAAAGAGGTTCCCTCTGCCAGATTTACAGAGATAGTGTTGGTGAGGACTAGAATACAGGTAAGACCCAACACAGTGGGTGAGCAGCTTATTCCCTTGTACTCTGCTTCCATCCAGAAGGATTTTCTCTCCACTCCTGATATCTCTACCTGCCCTCACACACTTCTATCAGCTGGGTAAGTTGAGAAAAGGAGCTATGTGTCTTCAAGTTACCATCTCTCTTTCTTTTGATCTCTAAGAGGGATAGTCCTGACAGTAGAGGGCAAGAAATCTAATGTGTTCCTCTATGTTCCAGATTTATTGAGGTGCCTCCAACACACACAGGCCTGCAATTTCAGAAGTTCCTATGTCTGATATTCTATGATAGAGCTGTCTAGTTTTGGGGTTCAGTGTCAGGAAGTTCAATATTGCCATGCCTAAAGAATATTCTCCAGTAGTTTTTTCAAAAATAAGTGGACATTTTAATTTTCATCTTTTCAGCTTCTAAGTCACTGTAGATCTTGAACTCAGTTAAGGAAAGGATTACTATTGCTTATCTCCATAAGCCCTAAACATACACTGTTGTCTTTCGGAGGAACAGTAATCCTTTTTATGCTGGCTACAGAAAGTCACCCCAGATGCCTCAGATGTCAGCATCAGAGGATGGACCAGTGATGGCTATGACTTTTTTCCCCATTCCTGTGCTTCTGGGCAGATTCATAGGCCACCAACATTCTGAGATGAGATTCCTGCTTTGAAAGTTCTAGGCTCACCTGATGGTCTGCCATCAGAGTATACTGTTCTGTGCAGAGAGGCGGTCAGGAGGTTACTGAAGAAACCCCTGTCTTGAGTCTGTTACTGTCTTCAGCTGAGGATTCCTGGGGAAGTTGATTTGCTTTGATTGTGACCCTTGCCCATTGGACCTATTAGACAAGGTTTTACATGTGTGCTCACACACTTGTATGTACACAAGCACATATACACACACGCCCACATACACACAGACACAAGTACATGAACGGTTTGTCTACAGAGATACTGAAATCTAGCTGAGGTGTTATGCTATTCACTTATTGATGCCACACAATCTCCTATTCCCTTCAGCATAGAAATTAAATCTGGAAGCCAAAAAGTGAGCTGTTTTGTTTCAAACAAACAGTTTCAACAACCAAATGAATTGGAATTGGAAAAAAGTAGAGTATCATGTCTACCAATTCCAAAATAAGACTGTTTTAGAGCTCTTTTTCAAGTTAGGGGTCACCCTCAATCATCTTTCTAAAATTCCCTAACTCTGAAATCACATTTAATACTTAAAATAGCCTTGTTATTTTGTGGGGTTGAAGGGGCAATATATGTAGACTGAAAAACCAGAAAGCACATCAGCATAAAGCAAATAAAGACAATCAGTAATCCCGCCATACAGAGATAGTCGCTGGTAGTAACTTGTATTTTTCTAGACCACATTTCTATGCACACATTTACTCCATTTGAAGGGCTCATTCCATACTGATCATTTTGTAACCTGTTTTTCCCATGGCCTAATTTTATTTCTTATCCTGATAGACAACCTCAAGCATGTTTCTGTGTATCAAGATACAGCTGGAAATAGGCAACCACAGAATTAATGTTTCCTGAAAAGAGGCTCAGCTTCTGGTGTTTGATGATGCCCACTCACAGTGTGAGGTGACAGGGGAGTTAAGCCTCAGGATGAGAATCACCGAAGCAAATACCAATTTGGACGAGATAGATAAAGGGATGTTGTCAGAGGAACTGCCTTCTCAAAGATAATTAAATCTTTCCAAAGGTTAATCTGGCCAACCAGCATAATACCTGGAGATGGAAAACCTTTCTTTCATTGTCACTGAACAGCTGTCAAACACAAATGATAAGAAGGTGGAGAAAATGAGTGATAATTGGAGTTTGAGGATCTGTGTCATGAGTTTCACTGACAGTGTTGGCATTACTCCGGAACTCCGTTGTCAGCAGATGGGATCTTTCTGCACACACACCAATCAGTTTGCTTTCTGTAGCCCTCATCGCAAGCACAGCAAGCATAAAGCTGAAAGCCCACAGGTCTGGCTGCTTCAGAACTCTGCCAAAATTGTACATGAGAGTTAAAAATCTCAGACACAATCCAGAGCAAAGGAGCATTATGAATAGACCAGGGTGATTTCTTCCTACTTAACTACTGATGGTTAAAAGGAAGAATATACAATTGCCTTGTGAAAATAGTTATATTTGTCCTGATTCTTCAAAAGTATGTAAAGTAACTGCAGACTTATCCCAAATACATTTTCTAAAAAAATTTCCAAACAATGGATTTCTATTACATCTAGAAATACCACGAATCATTGCTTTTAATTTTTTGACTTTTTAACTATAAATGTAATATAGGCACACGGCAGGCTTCCCTGGTTGCTCAGACAGTAAAGAATCTGCCTGCAAGGCAGGAGAACTGGGTTCAATCTCTGGGCTGGTAAGATCCCCTGGAGAACTCCAGTATTTTTGCCTAGAGAGTTCCATGGACAGAGGAGCCTGATGGGTTACAGTCCATGGGGTTTCAAAGAGTTGGACACAACTGAGTGATTAACACACACACACAGGCACATGGCAAAAATCCAAATGGTGTTGGAGGATATAAATCGAAAAGTTATTCTCCCTTCCTCACTTACAAGCCACTTCACAGATAAGTACTGTTGTTTCTCATGTATTTTAAAAAAGGAAGAAAAAGAAAAAAACACACTTACTACATTACTTTGAATCTTTTTTTAACTTTGTTACTTTAGATAGTTATCTTTAGCACTAATCAGTATCATTTTCTCAAATATTGCTTCATTTTTAAAGTGTACTTGTTGGGGGGTGAAAATTGGATACATTCTCCTCCCTCCACTTCCCCCTTCCTCCCCACCACTGGATACAACCCTTATCTTTCTTTTTGGGCTGTGGTGGATCTTTCTTGCTGCACACAGGCCTTCTCTAACTAGAGGGAGTGGGCGCTAGTCGTTATTGCAATGTGAGGGCTTGTCATTGCAGTGGCTTGGCTTGCTGCGAAGCATAGGCTTTAGGCACATGGACTTCAGTAGTTGCGGTTCCTGGGCTCCAGAGTGTGGGCTCAGTAGTTGGGGAACACGGGCTTAGTTGCTCCATGGCATGTGGGATCTTTCGGGACCAGGGTTCAAACCAGTTTCCCTTATATTGCAAGGCAGATTCTTAACCACTGGACCACCAGGAAAGCCCCAGCCCCCATCTTTTAACATGCTCTGTAGCCTCTCTTTCTGGTATCTTGGGGGAAATCCTGTAGTTTTGACCCTTTCAATTGTAAAAATGGTCTTTTGGCCTCTATGAATTGGTTTCAATGGTTAAAATTCTTACCAAGTCTAAACAAAAAGTTGAGTCTCACATCTAATTCCTAGCTTTCTTCCTCCCTTCCAGTCTTGGGCCACACTCACGGCTGGGACTTATAGAGGGGAAGTTATAGCCTTCTATTTCTCTATATTTCCTCTACCTACATTTCAGTATTTGGAGGGGAGAAGAGATTAGATGAAAGAAGCAAAATCTTTTTTTTTTTTTTTCTTATCTAGTCCTATAATTAAGGTTCTTACTTGACTAATATTGGCTGAATGGACCTCTGTATGGAATGAGTCCAAATGCTAGTTCTTGGTGAGTTGTATAATTGGGGCCCCTACACTAGAGCACTCTGATGTGGGCGATGCATATTCTGGCTGAGATTATCTGTGTCTCTGCACCTTGTTCTATTTCCGCTTCTGCCTCTGGTGGTGTCTGCCTGCTTGCTCAGTCGTGTCTGACTTTTTGTGAACTGATGGACTGTAGCCCTCCAGGCTCCTCTGTCCATGGGATTTTTCAGGCAAGAATACTGGAGTAGGTTGCCATTTTCTCCTCCAGGGGATCTTCCAGACCCAGGGATCAAACCCGTGTCTCCTGCAGGGGCAGGCAGACTTTTCACCACTGAGCCTCTAGGGAAGCCCCATGCCTCTGGTGCTACTTGGCACAATAATTTTCTTTTCTAGTATTTAGCCTTCTATCAGTTGGAGGTGAATGGTGAGGGGATTGTCTCTGCAGACGTTTACTAGTTTGCAGAAATGTGTTTAGCAGCTGTTCTTTAGGATGTCCTGACTACTACCTTCATTACTGGGTCTTTAGCAAAATTATTAGGCAATAATAAAATCTCATTCACACATCAAGTTTAGTAAGTAAAGTAAATGAAGTAAATAAAGTTTAGTAAAGACCTTTTTTACTAATAAAAGTACTAAAAAGTACTAAAAAGATCTTTTTTACTAATAAAAGTACTAAAAAGTACTAAAAAAGTAAAGGTCTTTTTTACTAATAAAGTTTAGTAAAGACCTTCATTACTGGGTCTTTAGCAAAATTATTAGGCAATAATAAAATCTCATTCACACATCAAGTTTAGTAAGTAAAGTAAATGAAGTAAAATTCATGTTTATGGCAAGACAAGAAAAAATTTAAACATAAAAATTCTTCTCTGTTCTTTGACCTTGCCTCCCACTGCGCATTGTGAGTCCACCTTTTATGCATTGACCCAACCTCCTGTGTCGGCAGAAATACCTGCTCAACACTAAACTGCAACTTTCTCCCAGCATCAAGACCTCTCCTTAAATGATAACATTTCTTCTTGATCTTATAAAGGGTCACATGACCCACCATGATGGTGCTTAAATATGGATTATGTAACTTATCAATAATACATCTTTTAATGTACAACCCTCTATCTCAAAAAACTTACACAAAGTATGTCTTGATTTCTAACGGGAGGAACAGTTCTCAGAGCTTTCTGAGATGCTCTTCCTAGGTTGTATCCTCAAATTTGGCTTGAATAAAATTTCCAACTCTTTCTTAAATAGATTTTGATTACTTTTCATTGACAGTAACATTGAGGTCAGATGAATCTGAGTTCCTATCTGAGCTCTATCATATACTAGGTTAGGAAAATGACTCCATTTCTCTGGGGCTTTGTTTCCTTATTTGTAACATGGGCAAAAGGGTAATTATCTGGAAGTGTTGCTGTAGGGATTTTAGTGTAATGACTGGTACTTGGTGGGAATGCAACTCAATGTGGCTAACTGTGATTTTAATTATTAAATATAAGGGGCAAATGATAAAGAACAATTGAGTATATAACTTTGATATGTGAATAGTCAGTTATAAACAGTTATCAGATTGATATGTAAGAATATATATTATTTAGAGAAAAGTAGAGAAAGCAGTGGTGTCATATCTCAAAGGAATTCAGCTCCAGGTTAGTCTCCAGTTCTCCCTGCCAGTGGCTGATACAGAGGAAATTAGAGAATTTCTTCTGGGGATTGGGGAGTAGCATATATCATAGCATGTGATTTTCTTTTTAATTGCTGTTATTATATAATGAAAACTTAAAGTTAGAATGACCTTTCTTAGGCTGTGATAAAAAATAGCTTCTCTCTGCATTTGTGTAAGGAAAATAATGTCACTGAATTTAGGAGATAGAAGAAAACAGAGAGTTAGCAATAATTCAGACAGTGAGTAGTCATCTGTCTTTTCTCTGATTCACACAGTGTCTTATGAAGCCTGAGATGACTTTACCACCAGTTTCAATCCCAAGCATCCATCTTTCTCCTAAGAAGTATCACTATTTCAAAAGGAAAGGAGTTGATTTTGCTACCTCTGGAAAAAGGGCAGTTGCACAAACCATAAAGAGGGTTACCTTCTGGAAGATGAAAGTGCAGTTTGAATGGACACTGTAAGTCCTCATCTGCTATGTGTGGGAAAGATTAGAGAATACTCCACAAGTGGCAATTGTTAGAACAAAGGAAAGACGAAAAGAGATTATCTTCAGTAAAGCTTTTCTGATCCCACCTCAACCCACCCACCTCCTCCAAATGTACCTCTCCTGTAGCTATTCATTCCTCTCTCAGGCATTTAATTATAGTCTGTCTAGAGTATTTATTTGTCCTTTGCTAAACCCTTAAGGCCGGATATTTGCCTTATTCATTTTCTTTTTTGTAACCTACATGTTCCAGGTCTCATCAGCACACAACTTCAAAATGTAGAGGTTTGTTTTCCCACAGAGCAAAGTTTTGTGTTTTATTCCACTGTGTTTATGTACACAAAACTGAAGAACTCGCAAGCTAAATTATTCTAGCAAATTGCTATTAGAAAGGGAAGGAGTATCTTTAGTAATCAAACTGAAAACATATTAATAGTTGAAGTATATTCTTGAGACCTTGGAACCATTCTTGCTTTTGAAAGAAGGAACTATATTCAGAGACAAGATTATATTACAAGGGCCAGTGGGCCTCTTTTCTTCCTTAGCTAGAAATAGTGGGATAACCTGGCCAATGTGTCCTGAAAAATGGGTTCAAAGTCAGATGCCTCAGCATCCCTTTCTTCATTCCTCAGTGAATTCATCCAGTACATAGTTTTTGAGGATTCACAACGTGCAATCTCTTGTCCACTCCAATCTCATCCCTCAGTGATGTGGTGTATACTCTTGCTTGGGAATCCATCACATTCACAGTGATCTTTGATTGCAGGAAGGGAGATACAGATATTACTTTCTTTCTCCTAACACCGATTGTCCACTAATAATAAAGCACCATGGAGTAAATTCTGTGCCAGTGAACCTGGCTGTCACATGCAACATTTATCAGTTATACAGTCCCATTAATATTTACTGAGAACAATGTTAGAGTTTGAGAAGGATAATACAAAGCTCAGCAAGACAGGCTCCTGTCCCAAGTGTCGAGCGGGAATTGAGTCTCTGGCATTAGACTGTGTGTATGTTTGTGTGTATAATTGACTATCTTCCTCATTCCATTAGGCTTTCAGTCCCTTGAAGAATAATCTTTATTTTTTAAATTTTATTTTTTAAGTTAACCTGCTGTAAAATTGAATTTTGGGGGTTGTAAAGTTCTGTGAATTTTAATGCATGTATAGATTTATGTAACTCTCACTAAAATCATGATTCTGAAAAGTTCCATCTCCAAGTCTCATGCTGTCTCTTTGTAGTCAAACTCCCTTCCCAATCTTAGCCCCTGGCAACCTGTAATCTGTTCTTTCTAAAGCTGTTCTTTTCCCAGAATGTTATCTACCCAGAATCATATAGTATGCAACTTTTAGAAACTGACTTTTTACATTTAGCATAATGTCTTTAAGATCCATCCATATTGTTACATATAACCGTACTTCTTTTTTTTTTTTTCTTTCTGAGTAGTATTGCATTGCATAGGCATAGTACAGTGGTGTATTTATCCATTCATGTATTGAAAGACACTTCTTAATTTTTATTTTTTGGGTGACAGTGAATGGAGTTGCTATAAATACTCAGATACACAGATTTTGGTGTCAACATTAGGTTTTGATTTCTCTAGGATAAATACCTAGGAGTTAACTGCTAAGTCATATGTACATGTGTGTTTATAGCAAACTACCAAACTGCTGTCCAGCTTGTAATATTCTGCATTTTCTCAGGCAATGTATCAGGGTTCCAATTGCTTTGTGTTCTTGTCAGCACCTGGTAATGTTAGTAATTTTCATTTTACACATTCTAATTAGTATACAGTGGTATCTCATCATGATTTTATTTTGATTTTCCAGATAGCTAATGGTTAGTAACATTAAACATTTTTGTGGGTGTATTTGCCTTCTGTATATGATCTTTTGTGAAGTCTTTGTCTTTTTATTTTTGAAACCAAAAATAACTCTTTTTGGCTGCATCAGGTTTAGTTGTGGCACGTGGGATCTCTCTTGTAGTGTGTTTCTTCTTTCTGCGGCGTGGGCTCCAAAGTGTGCAGACTCACTAGCTTCAGTACAGGGCTTAGTTGCCCTGAAACATCTAGCATCTCATTTCCCCCACCAGGTACTGAACCAGTGTCTCCTTCATTGAAAAGCAGATTCTTAACCCCTAGACTACCAGGGAAGTTCCTTTCATCTGTTTTTAAACTGGGCTGTTTGTTTTCTTATCATTGAACTTTGAGAGTTTTTTTTTTCTAATATATATGTCAAGTTACAGAGACTTTGTTATATATGTAATTTGCAAAAAACTTCCACTAGCTTGTATCTTATCTTTTTTTTTTACTGACATTTTTAAGCACAAAAACAACAAAAAACCCTTCAATTTGAAGTCTAATATGTCCATTTTTTTCTTCTCTGGCTTGTATTTTTTGGTGTCATATCTGTAATCTTTTTCTCTAATTCAGATCATGAAGATTTTCCTCATATTTTCTTCTAAAGTTTTATAGTTGCATGTTTTATATTTACATTTATGATAACTTTGACTCAATTTTTGTACAAAGGGTAATATTTAGGTCAAAATTCATTTTATTTCTTACATATAGATTATCAACCAATTGTTTGAAAAGACTGTTCTTTCTCTGTTGAATTTGCTTTGCACCTATTAAAAGTCAATTGAACATTTTTCTGGGAGTTTACTTCTGGACTCTATTCCATTGATCTATATGTCTATCCTTTTACCAATATCACATTGTCTTAATTACTAGAGATTTAGTATACTCTCAATAATAGGTAGTGTGATTCCTCAAACTTTATTCTTCTTTTTCAAAATTGTTGTAGCTATTCTAGTTCCTTTCCATGTAAAATTTTAAATCCTCTTGGTTAATTCTACAAAATTTCTGCTATAGATTTTATTGAAATTACTTTAAATTTATAGATCAATATGGGGAGAGAAAATTAAAATCTTTACTATGCTGAGCCTTCTAGTCCTTGAAAAAAATTGTGTTTCTCTACTTAGGCTTTTGAATTTTTCATCAATGTTCTTATAGTTTTTAGCACATAGATCCTGTCAATGTTTTGTTAGATTTATTCCAAAGTATGACATATTTTTGGAACTGTTAGTGGGATTAGATTATTTTTTTAGCTCTTTCCAGTTATTCATTGCTAATAGATTTTTAAATTATCTTACATTTAATGGCTTTCAATGATGAAAATTTATTATCTCACAAATCTATAGTTCAGAAGCACAACACAAGTCTCGTGAGACTAAAATTAAGGTAACAGGAGGACTGCATTTCTTTCTGAAGGCTCTACAGAACCATCTTTACCTTTTTCAGACTCAAGAGGTCAACCACTTTCCTTGGGTTGGGCCCCTTCCTCCATCTTCAAAGCCAGCAGTGGCAGTCATCTTCTCTCCTTGCATATTTCCTTTCATCTCTTTCTGACCTTAGCTAGAAAGTGTTCTCCAACTTTAAGTACTCATGTGATTATAAGAGGTCAACCTGGATAATCCAAGATAATGTGCCCATCTCAAAACTGTAACCTTATCACATCTGCAGTCTTTTTTTTTTTTTTTCTATGTAAAATAATATATTCACATGTTCTAAAGATAATGCTGTTGACATCTTTTGAAACCACTATTCTGCTTAGCACAGCTAATATATAGAACTTTGGCTGATACTTTGTGTTGAAACTATAGTCTTTGACCTTTGCAAACAATCACATTTATTATTTGTATTTCTTTTTGTCTTCTCCCTCCCTCCCATCTTTCTTCCTTTCCTTCATTTCCTCCCACTTTCACTCCTTTATTTTTTATTTTAGTTTCTTTTCTTTCTTGTTTTATATACACTTATATCATCTCTGAATGGGAAGAGCTTTATTTCTTTCTTTCAATCTGGATGATCCCTTCTGCTCTTCCACATTTTTTTACCTTCATCAAGAGACTTTAATTCCTCTTTGCTTTCTGTCATAAGGGTGGTGTCATCTGAGGTTATTGATATTTCTCCCGGCAATCTTGATTCCAGCTTGTGCTTCATCCAGCCTGGCATTTTGCATGATGTACTCTGCATGTAAGCTAAATAAGCAGGATGAATATATACAGCCTTGATGTGCTCCTTTCCCGATTTGGAACCAGTCTGTTGTTCCGTGCCCAGTTCTAACTATTGCTTCTTGACCTGCATACAGGTTTCTCTGGATGCAGGTACGTTGGTTTGATATTCCTATTGCTAAAGAATTTTCCAGTTTGTTGTGATCTACACAAAGGCTTTAGAATAGTCAATTAAGCAGAAGTAGATGTTTTCCTGGGGTTCTCTAGCTTTTTCTATGATCCAGTGGATGTTGGTAATTTGACCACTTGTTCCTCCGCCTTTTTAAAATCCAGTTTGTACATCTGGAAATTCTTGGTTCACTTATGGTTGAAGCCTAGCTTAAAGAATTTTGAGCATCACTTTGCTAGAATGTGAAACGATTGCATTTGTATGGTAGTTTGAACATTTTTTTGCGTTGCCCTTCTTTGAGATTGGAAGGAAAACTGACTTTTTCCAGTCCTGTGGCCACTACTGAGTTTTCAAAATTTGCTGGCATATTGAGTGCAGCATTTTAACAGCATCATCTTTTAGGATTTGAAATAACTCAGCTGGAATTCCATTACCTCCACTAGTTTGTTTGTAGTGATGCTTCCTGAGGCCCACTTGACTTCACACTCCAGGATGTCTGGTTCTAGGTGACTGGTCACACCATTGTGGTTATCCGAGTCATTAGGATCTTTTTTATAAGTTCTTCTGTGTATTTTTGCCACCTCTTCTTACTATTTTCTGCTTCTGTTAGGTCTATACTGTTTCTGTCCTTTATTGCACCTATCTGTGCATGAAATGTTCCCTTGATATCTCTAATTTTCTTTAAGAGATCTCTCGTCTTTCCCATCCTATTGTTTTCCTCTATTTCTTTGCATTGTTCACTTAAAAAAGACTTTCTTACCTCTCCTTGTTATTCTCTGGAACTCTGCATGCAGATGGGTATATCTTTCCTTTTCTCCTTTGTGTCCTTTTGCTTCTCTTTTCTCAGCTATTTGTAAACTGCTTTAAATCCAGGCAGGGTGATCCCTGGGGGAAAATTAGTAAACTCACTGTCACTTCATTAGTACTTCAAATTTTGGTGTTCTGTTCCAATCTACCTGCTACTATTTTTTTTTCTTTTAAAGACTTTACTTTTTCAGAGCAGGTTAGGTTAACCACAAAATGGAGAGGAAAGGACAGAAATTTCCTGTGTATCCTCAGCCTCTACAAAAGCATATATTCCTACACTATCAACATTACTTACCACAGTGGTATCTTGTTACAACTGATAAGCCTGTATTGACACATCATAATTGGGAATCATAATTCCCAAAGTCCATAGTTTGCCTGAGTGTTCACTCCTAACGTGTACATTCTACAGATTTCAACAAATTTATACAACATGTATCCATTGCTGTGGTATCATTTAAAGTATTTTCACTGTCCTAAATATACAGGTGTTCAACCTGTTCACCCTTTCCCATACTGCAACCCCTGACAATCATTAGTATTTTGTATTTTTTACTATCTTCATTGATTTGCCTTTTCCATAATGTCATTTGACCCTTGAACAACACAAGTTTGAGATACATGGGTCCACTTATATGTAGACTTTTCTCAACAGCAAATACCACAGTAGTTCATGATCTATTGTTGATTGGATCTGTGGATATGAAGAAGGAAACACGGATACAGTAGTCTGACTACAAGCAGATGTTTGACAATTTGGAGGGCTGATGTCCCCAACCCCCATGTTGTTCATGGGTCAACTGTAGTTAATATCATACAGCGTATAGGTTTTTAGATTGACTTCTTTCACTTAGTGATATGCATTTGAGATTCTTCCATGTATTTTCATGGCTCGATAGCTCATTTCATTTTAGTGTTGAGTAATATTCCAGCACCTTGGAGGAGGGCATGGCAACCCACTCCGGTATTCTTGCCTGGAGAATCCCTGTGGACAGAGGAGCCTGGTGGGCTCAAGTCCATGTGGTTACAAGGAGTCGGATATGACTGAGCAATTAGGCATAGGACACTGCACCCAATATTCCAGCAAAGATGTACCACAGATTATTTTTCTGTTCACTTATGGAAAAATAGGTGATCAAAAATAGGTGGATGACATTTTGGTGGCTTCCAAGTTTTGACAATTATGAGTAAAGCTGCTGTAAACATTCTTGTGCAAGTTTTTGTGTGGACACAAATTTCAGCTCTACTGGGTAAGTTCTAAGTCAAGTGATTGCTGAATTGTATCAGAAGAGTATGTTTAGTTTTGTAAGATGTCAAACATCTTCTAAAGTAGCAGTATCATTTTGTAGTACCACCATCAACGTGTGACAGTTGCTGTTTCTCCACATTCTTGCAGGATTTGGTGGTGTTAGTCCCTGATTTTGGCCATTCTAATAGATGTGCAGTGGAATCTCATTGTTTTAATTTGCATTTCCCTGATGACATATGAGGTGCTTCCTGGTGGCTCAGACAGTAAAGAATCTGCCTGCAGTACAGGAGATCTGAGTTTGATCCCTGGGTTGGGACGATCCCCTGGAGAAGGGCATAGCAACCCACTCTAATATTCTTGCCTGGAGAATTTCATGGACAGAGGAGCCTGGTGAACTAGAGTCCATGGGGTTGCAAAGTGTCAGAGCAGACTGAATGATGAATACGATGCCATATGATATAGCACATCTTTCCATATGTGGATTATCTTCTCTTCTCTGATGAGGCATCTGTTAAGATATTTGGCCCATTAAAAAAAAATTGGCTTGTTTTTTCTTATTGCTGAATTTCTGGTGTTCTTAGTATATTTTGGATAACCGTCCTTTATCAGGTGAATCTTTTGCAATTTTTTTTTTTCCACTCTATGGCTTGTGTTTTCATTCTCTTTTTTCTTGTTTTCATTTATATGACAGAATTTTTAACTTGAATGAAATAAGATTATCACTTTGCTTTGTGAATTGTGTCTTTGGTGTTATATTCAAAATTCATTGCTATATCCAAAGTCATCCAGATTTTCTCCTGTATTATCTTCCAGGGATTTTATAGCTTTGTGTTTCATGAAGTTTATGATCCATTTTTGAGTTAATTTCATGAGAAGTGTAAGGCCTGTGTATAGCTTCATTGTCTTGAAATGTGGATATCCTGTTGTTTTAGCACATTTGTTGAAAGGACTATCTTTTCTTCATTGCTTTGCCTTTGCTTCTTTGTTAAAAATCAATAGTCTATGTTTAGGGGGGTTTATTTCTGAGCTCTCTATTCTGTTTCACTGATCTATTCTTTTGCCAATACCAAACTGTCTTTATTACTGTATATTTGTAGTAAGTTTTGAAGTCAGGTAGCATCAACCCTCCAACTTTGTTCTCCTTCAATATTGTGTTGGTCATCTGGTCTTTTATCTTTCCATATAAACTTTAGAATCAGTTTGTTGATATCCACAAAATAACTTTTAGGGTTTTTTTGGTGTGTTTTTTAATTGGAATATAATTGCTTTTCAACGTTGTATACTTTCTAGGATTTTGATTGAGATATTCACTTTCCAGACTCCTTAAATAGTTCTTTTATACATGTTGTGATTTATGGCACCATTCACTGGAAGAGACAGAATAAACATACTCCATCACACCCAGAATCACCCTTCCAGAACTATATTTCAGTCATACAAAAAAGGGTGTGAATAATATAGAAAAAAGTGTTTACCTACCGCTCGGGCCTGGTGCACTGGGAAGACCCAGAGGGATAGGGTAGAGAGGGAGGCAGGAGGGGGGATCGGGATGGGGAACACATGTAAATCCATGGCTGATTCATGTCAATGTATGACAAAAACCACTACAATATTGTAAAGTAATTAGCCTCCAACTAATAAAAATAAATGGAAAAAAAAAGAAAGAAAGAAAATATTATGAGTTTGACGTCCATCACACTTATTGCTAAACTTTAATGTTTGTGATGTTCTACTGTTGACAGTGAGCCATTACTCAAAAGCATTTCCCTATTCTTTAAAAAAAAGATCCTTATTGAAGATTTTTAAAAAAGGTAAGTGGTGGGTTCAGCAGCTAATGTCTTCATCCCCAGGTGAATTTTAGGAGTGAGGCAGAAATGAAACATGCTATTATTAACTCTTACTCATAGAAACTTCTGTTTCACTTTTAATAATATTTGGTTAACTCAGTTTTGGCTCTCCCTGGAAGTAAGTGTGGACTTTGGATTACAGTTAAATGAACATCACAATAAACATGGTCTCTAAAAGTCTCTTTCTCTGAGAGAATTCTAGTTGGAATCTGTATACCAAGCAGTACTTCTCCCATAATACCTGGTGACTTGGAATGACTGAGATGCTTGTTGGGGTAAGTTTATGTACAGAAGGAAAAACAATCCGTTACTGCAAAAATGCTTCCAGTTTCTGTTACCCAGTCCCTGGGGACTAGGATTTTATAATACTAATTTTAAGGGCTTGACAGGTTAATTTCAAGATAAGCTTCCTATGAAAAATCTACCATTATTCATTTTAGCATCCTTATCCCAGAAAATAGAAAGTTCCACTGGCCCTCAGGAGCAAACCCAGGGTTTACACCGATGTACCATTCTTAGATCTTATTCATGTTGGCCCGGTCTCCATCCTTGAAGACTTCATGACCTCCGGAAAGCTTTTTTCTCCACTAGACAATAAACTCCTCAAGGGCATCCGTCATTAGTCATCCAAAACAACTTGCTTAAGCAGTTACAGTGTCCAAATACTTCATGTCCATTGTCTTAGGTGAATGTCAGAAATGAATAGTTTAGGCAAAATATCTCACACTGGCTGAGAAATACCTCATGAATACCTCATGAAGAACTAAATGAACTTAGTAAAGTAAGTATAAGCTCTGTAAATATTTGTTGGAAAAATAAAAACAATAAGAAGAAATTATTTCACATGGATGAAATAGATCAAGTCATATGGTATACTGCAAGTCACAATGGTGTTCCTCAGGTTTTGGATTTTATTAGAAGGTTTTCCTTTGTTTTCTACTGAGAACTCTCTGGAGATAAGAGTAATTTTCTTGGTAAATGAAATGTTTTGTAATTCTTCTTGGGCCATTTCCTTTACAGTGTATTTTCAATGCACTATTTGAACTAATCAGTATCAATAAATTAGGTGAATAAAAATGACAATCTTTGCACTATGTTCACATAAATGAACTGTGGTGAAATTTATAGGGGTCAATGGAATAATTTCTTCAACATTGGATAATTTATTTATTAAGAGATTGCCATAGTGACTTCAAACGTTTTCGAAAAACTTCTAGGTATTAAAGTTCTGAAATTCTGTACAACCCTTTTGGACAATCTCTAGTTTTAGCAAAGAAGTTAAATATACACACATAATTTACACAAATAGATTTAGGGTAAATAAGGAACATTTTTAAATTCAATTTACTCTCTAATCTTCTATTTATACTTGAAGTTCAACATAAAAAATGTGTGATGGTTAAAAATTTGTGCCTTGCCATCTTCCAGTAAAGTGTAAAGGATTGTAGCAATTTTTAAAAAATGAGTTAAAAAAAGGGATATATCTTTTCTCATTTGGTCAATAATCCCAACCTCTGGAGAAGTCAATTGATTTAAAATCTAAATTTAGTCTTCTACTCAGTATGTAAGATTTATGAGTGAGTTCTACTGTCAGCAAAATGTGTGTCCTCTCCCCTGCTGACTTGAAGTCCAGGCTGCATCTGCTTTTGGAGATACCATGAAAGCAACAATACAAAAACACAATTTTATCAAGCCTTTAAAACTGTGTGATGTAGACAACTATGTAGTTTGCAGATAATGATAGTTATCCTGAGTTGTACGAGGGTCTTTTAGCACTTTTCCTTTCCAGGGCTTAATGTTCTATAGGGAATCTAATAGGAAAAGTAGGATTAAAGAGGAGGAGTGCTGAGGAGGAGAAAAATAGCTTGAGATTTGGTATCTTTTTTGGTGAGCCCAAGAATAGAAAGGAACTAACTTTTCATTTGGTAAATACCCCTTACTGTCTCTTCAACAAAATTATGCTGCTACCCATTTAGTTTTCCTACAAAAGGACTGAAAAAGCAGGTTGGATCAATGAAAACAGCATAAATTTGGAGGCAGCCAAAATGTACTTTAATTCCAGCCTGGCCATTAACCACTAGTGTGACTTCCGGGTAGGGTCCTTAGACATTTTGAGAGTCAATTTCCTTGTATGTAAAATAAGGGTGAAATCATCTTACTCACCCCTAACTTTGCTCAAAGTCTATCTGGGATGTCAGTATTGCCGTCTACTTCCTAGGCTGAGACTCCTTTAGTCTTCCTTTTCCTACATCCAGTTAGCCACCAGGAATTCCTGGTTCAAACCACTGATGTCTTCATTCCTCTTCTAGTCATCCGGTGCGGGGACTCTGCAGTAGGCGCCGCCTGGTCATGCAGCCTTGGGCAACTCAGTGGCCGCCTCCTCCACTCTGATTTCCCGAGTGAGTTGCACTTCCTCTGGCTGCAATTGAAACTTACACGGACATCTCTCAGTGTCCACTCTGTTCTCTTCATCAAGGTCTGTGTCGTAGTTACCTTTGTAACTGGGGTCCTAGCCTGGCACACAGTAGCAGTCCAGTAAATATTTGTTGAATAAGTGAATGAATGAATGAAATCCTTTTGTATGGTTGTTTAAAAGTAATCTATAGTAAAAGATAGGAATTAAGTGTTATTTATTTTTAATATAATTACTATTTTATTATCTAAAAACATTTGTGTTTAGCATGTTTTCTTTTGGTTTGATGGTAATTATTAAAGGTGATCTATTAATACAGATATAACTGCCAGTGATTAGTAAAACAACCTTCTAAACTGAGATTCTAAAATTAGTTAATTGCTTTCTGCACCATGGAAAATGCCAAATAATCTGCGGGGGTGTCATCCTTTCCTTTGTTGGAGTAAATACAGGAAAAACTGTCCTCCAGAAGTGTTCTAACTTTGGAACTTAACAACTTTGTCTTTTCTTTCCTTTTATACTCCCTATGGTAGAGAAAATTCTTATTGTTCACAATATATTTATGGGCTTACTTTGGAAGCAATCTTATTTGTATTCTCCTGGGACCCTCAGGCTGCATTAAATTTTACTCAGAACAAATCCAGGGCTTCACTAAAATTAAGGACAACTATAAGTCAAGGAGAAATGGACTTATAGTGGTTATGTGGCAAATTCCTGACATGGTGGTGGTGGTGAGAAATCTTTGGTAATGGGCAGCAGCAAGTCTTTTGCAGAACATATACCAGGATAGAAGGGACCTTGAATGAGGAAGGACTAGAGCTGCAAAAGTGTGTGTCAATGAAAGCTCTGAACACATGAAAGTGCAGACAGAGGAAAGAGGAATTCATGTATACCAGTATAAAAAATCTTGATCAGTCTTGGTCTAAGGAATAGTCCTTTTCAACTGAGATCAGATTGGAGTGGCAGAAGCGGAAGGGAGAGATAATGAAAGTAAAACCAGAGTGAGGAACAAAAGAAGATTTAGATGGGGTCTGGGTAGAGACAGTTCTCAGAATCATAGCTGATAAGGGGTTTTACCAGTTCCCTGGTAAGGAAGAGCCCAAGCTAATTTCACAACCACCCCTATGTTATGTATGAGTGTATGTGTAAGAATAAATTCACAGCTTAGAAAAATGCATGTGGTACATCTTACAGGAAAGAATCAGCCATTGGCTGGAAAGTTTTGGTTGCTATAAAGCCTGGAGTATGGATACCCTCTCTAGGATAATTAACTTTTTCCCTTTTAAATTAATTGTTTTAATTGGAGGCTAATTACTTTACAATATTGTGGTGGTTTTTGCCATACATTGACATGAGTCAGCCATGGGTGTACATGTGTTCCCCATCCTGAACCCCCCTCCAACCTCCCTCCCCATCCCATTCCTCTGGGTCATCCCAGTGCACTGGCTTTGAGGGCCCTGCCTCATGCATCGAACTTGGACTGGTCATCTATTTCACGTATGGTAATATACACAGGATCACTAACTTTAATGGATCAACTGATATGTGCTCTGAGGCTCAGAGGGGAAGGACTGAGAGAAATCACTGTCCCTTACGATCCATTGTTTGCATAAGATATAATCCTTCCTTGAAGTACCAACCATATTCTCCCCAGTAGAGAATTAGACCCCTCCTTCCCTTTGGACACATTTATTGACAGGAGGGGTGTTACGTTGATGTGAATTTAGAGATTTCAGTAATCTGGAATGTGTACTTCGAATCTCAGTCTTCCCTGACAATTGCTAAGCATTTAACTTTCCCACGTCTACGTTCCCTTTACCCAAGTTAGAAGAAATATGAACAGCTCAGAAAAAGAGTGTTTTTGTAACTCTGAATTGACCAGAAACACATTTTAAAAGTTGTTAGTGCCCATTGGAAATCTTTGTAAAGTTGACTCTTCTGCTTTCCCTCTTGTAGTGCCTGCTGTGTAGAATGGCAGGCTCCTTTGTTGGTTGGCGGATCTTGCAGACTTGAACTCTGACCACAAAAGCTCTTTGGTACTAAAACAAAGATGAAGGCAGAATAAGAGATTGGGGTGAAACAAGTGACTCCAGGATATTTTGTGGAAGAGGTTCCTTTGAAAACAAATTTCCTCACTCAATCTTGTTTTCCTATCATTTGTCTCTTTCTTCTAAAAGAAGAGAACAACAGAATAACTTCTTTAACACAAAGTCCCTGATGCTGGTTGATCACTATCTTACTGGAATGAGTCCTGGCCTACAGTGATATTAAGAAAGCCAAGGGATGAGTTTAAGCAAAAGGCCCATTTTAAAAGTATTATTATCAGAGCCGGTAACTTTTAATTAATGTGGAGGATAAAAATTGTACACTTAGTTTATTGTCTATTCAATGTGCTTAGAAATGTTTTGATGAACATCTTTATGTAAAAAGCTCATTCTTTCTTTAGGATAGTTTTTTTTTAAGACAGTCCCAGAATTAGAATTACTGAATCAGAGGGTATGAAAATTTTAATACTGTTGAGTGATTCTGGCAAAGCATCTTCCAAAATGATATAATCAACTGCACCAGCACTTTGACCAGCAGTGGATAAACTTGCCTAGTTTACCATACTATCTCCATCAGGAAGCATTCTCACTGTTCAAGAAGAAAAGCATTTGTACATTCATTGAAGAGCCAGAATATTTTTATTGGGATTATGAGGGTTTTATTCTTTTGACTTTAGCCTTTATTAAAAAAAAATGTTTATATTGAAGATACATATTTTTCCAATCATAAAAAGGAAAACATACTTTAAAAAGAATCTAACCTCCAAACTTAAGAGCAAAATTAAGAATTAAGAAGGTTAAACATATGCAACTAAATAAAACTGATAGCTGTGAGATAGTTACATTACTGAAGAAGAAATAGGGGATGGAGACTTTGATTAAAATTTTTTTTTAAAAGTACTTCTATCAACTAAAACAAGAAAAAGAAATCAGCTCGCAACCATTCAATGCATTGCCAGAAAAGTAAACTGTATATAAAAAATCTTTTTTCTATAATGATAATTATTTAACATTGTAATGTAAATGTTGTTTAAATAAATGGAATCCTCTGGCTCATTTATTTCCTCATCTCTAGGCCAGACTGTACTCATATTATTCCAGGTAGATGTAAAATTCCTTTTTTAGAAGACTTCCACCAGGAAAGGAATTAGTCTCCCAGGATGACCCACTCCTACTCTTTATCAGTGACCTGAAGTTTTTCCAGCAAGAATGTATATCCAAATTAAATTTTCTGGGCTTAATGAAGATAAGAGGCAGCTGTATAATGAGGGTCCTTCATGCCTTTGACTAGCATTGCTAGTTCATCTTTTTTTTAACCTTCTGAAGATTAAATCACTGCAGTTCTTTTCTTATTTTTCCTCTAAGGATCTCTATGTCTTCTTCAGTGCCATCATATTTGCCTTTGGATTCTCGAAATGCTTTCACTGAATCTGAAGCATTCCTGTCTATTACATATTCTTCAGTATAATTTAATACAAAAGTGTATTATTCTCTCATACAAATGCACTGTATGAGTGTTAGAAAAATAATAGTGTCAATGATAATGATTTATAATTTTAACATCAATTCTACAAATACTTTCTAGTATTGTTCCCATTTTATTGATGAGAAAATCAAGGCTTTGAGTATTAAGTGTTAGCCAAAGTCGTATGATCAAGGGGAGAACCAGAACAGAAACACAGGTTAGCCTCACTCCAGAACTCAAGTTTTTAACCAACTGAGGACTATTTTCATGATATTAAGTCAGCAAGTATGTTCGAGCCAAGGTGTTCTTACATATGCTACCATTCTTTCCACTTACACCTGCTGGAAGAGTCTTTTCATTAGTGTTTGCTTATATATGATATTTTCGAAATTCATTTCAAATAGTGAGAGAGGCAGGGAGCAGAGAACTAAGGAGCACAGGTGTTGGCACCAGCTTGCCATTTATAACTTTATGACCCTGGGAAAATTATTAAATATCTGTTCTCAGTCCTCATTAATGAAATAATGCTGAGACTAGTCTTTTCCTTATAGGGTTGCATTGAGAAGTGAGTTGATATATGTTAAGTGCTTAGAAAAATGCCTGGCACAGAGAACTATACAAGTGCTGCTATTATTGTTAAGATGAAGCTTCCTCTGAAAGCTACATTTGGAAGAAATCAGGAGAGGCACCAGCCAAGTCTTCCTATTCCAACTCCTGTCAGTTTCTACCATGAAGACGATGGGCAAAGTGGTTTGTAGCTGAAATAGTGATATAGTTCTTTGAAGCTAACCTCTTAAGAGAATTGGGAAGTTTAAAACATTACAGATTGAAATGCTTTCCTCCTTTTGGTGGTGGGGTGAGGAAGGCAGTGAAGCAAACCATGAAGTGTAGTGGACACCACTGATAAACCTGAAACTCCTTTTTGCTTTGGAAAAGTCACATGTAAAGTGGTATTGTTGTTCAGTCACACAGTCATGTCCAACTCTTTGTGACCCCAGGGACTGCAGCAAGCCAGGCCTCCCTGTCTCCCACTATCTCTTACAATTTTCCCAAGTTCATGTCCATTGCATCAGTGATGCCATCAAGCCATCTCATCCTCTGACACCCTCTTTTCCTTCTGCCCTCAATCTTGCCCAGCAACAGGGACTTTTCCAATGAGTCAGCTGTGCACATCAGGTGACCAAAATACTGGAGTTTCAGCTTCTGCATCAGTCCTTCTAATGAGTATTCAGGGCTGATTTCCTGTAAGATTGACTGGTTTGATCTCCTTGCTGTCCAAGGGACTCTCAGGAGTCTTCTCCAGCACTACAGTTTGAAGGCACCAATTCTTGGTTCTCTGCCTTCTTTATAGGACAGGTATCACAACTGTACATGACCACTGGGAAGACCATCGTCTTGACCTTTGTCAGCAGAGTGATGTCTCTGCTTTTCAACACAGTCTGGGTTTGTCATAGCTTTCCTGCCAAGAAACAATTGCCATCTGATTTCATGGCTGCAGTCACCATCCATAGTGATTTTAGAGCCCAAGAAGAGGAAATCTGTCACTGCTTCCACTTTTCCCCTAATATTTGCCATGAAGTAATGGGGCTGGATGCTGTGATCTTAGTTTTTTTTAATATTTAGTTTTAAGCTGCTTTTTCACTCTCCTCCCTCACCCTCATCAAGAGGTTCATTAATTCTTTGCTTTCTGCCATTAGAGTGGTATCATCTGCATATCTGAGGTTGTTGATGTTTCTCCTGCCTGTCTTGATTATAGCTTGTAGCTCATCCAGCCCACCATTTCTCATGATGTGCTCAGTATATAAGTTAAACAAACAAGGTGACAACAGACAGCCCTGTCTCAGTCCTTTCTCCATCCTGAACCAATCAGTTGTTCTATACAGGATGGTATTAACAATATATATTTTTCATGTCAGACAACCTGACCCATACTTACATTCATGGTAGTTAGCTAATTGAAAAAAAAAATTTACTGTGGTCCATAAAATTGGCTTCCCATCAAGGAAGAAGTTTTCATTAATAAGTTTGACTGAAATCATTATGGTGCCACCATGCAGGTAGATGTGCTTGCTTGCTTCCCCCACTCCCCCCCACCCGTGTCTAGTCACAAGGGGCCAAGAGAATGATGAAAAATACCTTTCCTCCTTTGGAGATAAGTGTTGATAAAATGAGGTTCTGTTGGCAGGTGTGACCCTTAGCAAAATAATGAGGTGAGTTGTGTTCATCCTCAGTGCTCCAGTTCTTCCAGATTAATCCCCACCCCTCCCTCCAGATCTCACCTTTTCTGAAGCCTTAGTTACCTCCCTGTCTGTTCAAGGCCCCCTGCCATAGCTCCTTAATAAGCTTGCCCTTCCAGACAGCTTTAAGCTGTACATTTCTTCTATTTTCTTTTCTACTTCCAGTATCTCCCCATTCTGTATCCTATTCTCTCAGAACCCTCTGGATCACCTAGTTGAAATCAGATTTAGCAAATAAAAATTCAACATGCCCAGTAGATTTGAATTTTAGATAAAATTTAAAATTATTATTGTTTAAGTATATAGTGTTCGGGGCATACTTGTACCAAACACTATTGTTAACATGAAATTTGAGTTCAACTGGCTGTTATTACAAACTGAAGTAACGGGGATTCTTTTATACATCTAGTGAAAGAAAATTTAGCTCAGTTGTGTCCTACTATATGAAAGGCAGAACTTGTGAGGGATGAACTTGAATATTTAGCTGTGATCTCTAAGCATAAAGTTTTGAAGGTTAGCCTGATTTCTTCTTACTGCTTACAGTAAAATGTTAGAGGAAAGAGCTAGATTGAGGGAAGGACTCTAAGCAAAAAAGAGCCAAGACTTGATCTGGGAAATTCTCAGGCTATTCAGATTGCAAAGATGCTACAATAGATTTAATGACAGGAAAGCATGCACTGCAGAAAAAAGCAAAGGAGTGACTCAGCAACCTTTTAATCCTTCCTTGGAAGGATCACCAGGTCCAAGTTCAATCAGATGAGGTCTCTTTGAAGAGATTATGCATGTGACTCATGGATCCCTTCAGCCATCTCAGGGGAAGTAAAAAATAGAGATGAGATGTCTTCGAAGGCTCTCTGGAGGAACCTTTTGTCTAACAAATTGAATCCTTGAGAAATGTATAGGAGACTCGCAATATTCTTGAATTATAGCATCAGAAATATTGACTGCTTGGATTACAAGAGGGAATGAAAGAAAGCAGTCAGACTGAAAATTCTACGTGCAGGAAATAAGCTTAAAAATTACTCAGCTGCAAATATGTTCTATCCTTCATGAAAGAGGAAGGATGACCCAGACAGCGAAGCTGAGGGCAGAGCCTCATACCCAGAGGATGGAACAGAGGGTCCAGAGGGCAGAGCTATGAACCACAGAGGATTATTCTCAGGGCTTGAAACCTAATGATTTTTTCCTAGTTGGATCTCAGTATTGCTTGCAACCAGTGATTTTTTTGTTTTTGTTCCATCCCTCACCTCTATTTTTGAACAACAATGACTATAAATCTTATCCTATATCTGTCCCACAACTGTTGGAATCACATCTTGAGAGTCCCTTGGATAGCAAGGAGATCAAACCAGTCAATTCTAAAAGAAATCAACCCTGAATATTCATTGAAAGGACTGATGCTGGAGCTGAAGCTCCAATACTTTGGCCACATATTGCAAAGGGCTGACTCATTGGAGAAGACCCTGATGCAGGGAAAGATTGAAGGCAGGAGGAGAAGGGGATGACAGAAGATGATATGGTTGGATGGCATCATTGACTCAATCAATGGACATGAATTTGAGCAAACTCTGGGAGATAGCGAAGGACAGGGAAGCCTGGTGTGGTGCAGTCCATGCGGTCACAGAGTCAGACATGACTGAGTGACCGAACAACTTGTTTTTTATTTTCACAGATTCACAGACAGAAAAATTTTGCCTCAAATGAATTATACTGAGATTTATGACCCAAACATAATTTAAGGAATGAGATTTAGGACTTTTGAATTGACGGTATTTAAATGAGATTTTGAAATTGCATTGGTGCTGCAATGTATTGAGACATTTAGAGACGTTAGGATTACGTGACTGTATTTTGCATAAGAGATGGATGTGAATCTTTGGGAGGCAGAGGGTGGATTGTACTAGGCTGACCAGTGGCCTCCAAAGTTTTCCAAGTCTGAAGCCCCAGAATAGTTGAATGTTACCTTATATGACAGAAGAACTTAGCAGATATGAATAAGTCTTGAGGTGAGATTTTCTTTAATAGTCTGAGTGGACTAGATAATCACAAGGGTACTTGTAAGGGTGAAGACTGAAGAATGGAATCAGGGGTCAAAGAGTAGAGAAGATGCTTTGTGGCTGGCTTTAAAGATGGAGGAAGAGGCTATGAGTCAAGGCATGCAGGTGGCTTCTAGTAGCCAGAAAAGGCAAGAAAATTACCCTCTAGAATTTCCAGAAGAAGCCACAACCATGCAGTCCCATTTCAGACTTCTAACCTCCAGAATTGTAAGATAATGTATTTATGTTGTTTAAAGTCATTAAGTTTGTGGTAATTTGTTACCCCTGCAATAGGAAACTGACAGACTTGTTATCCTGTAATTTACCTAACAACCCCAATTCTAGCAAGAACTAATATTGTAAACTGTTATGGGTCAGAAGCCTTATAGCCCATTTAATTCTTTCAATAACCTTGTGAAATAGTAACTATTTTATAGATAAGAAAAATGAAGTACAGACCTGTAGCAGCAGAATTTAATTTGAACCCAGGTCTGAGACACTGAAAAGTCCAGTTTGTTTGTTTCTTTAATCCTCTTTTCTCTTCTTCCTCCCTTTTCTTCCCCCTTATGCTGCTCCCCCCCTCCATTATTATCATTATCATTACCATGACCACAGTACTGTCTATGAGGAATCTACTTCTGTGGCAGAGCAGATTCCTTATCCAATGAGTTGGATGGCTCCTCTCCCTCTGTCCCTAGGTACAAAGACACTTCTTCTTATAGAATAAATATTTTATTGATTCCCATCCAAAGGACATTCTACTTTAAACTAATGAGCCTCTGAATAAATAAATTCTCCACCATAGTGAAGATACATATTCAAAAGATTATATACTTCATAGATAAAATATGCATTCTTCAATGCCAAAATGTTCTGCCTTGCTCTGCAAACAGAGAAAAGGATCCATGTATTATAAATTTCAACAAATGAGCCAAAACAATTAGTTACCTTAGACACTTAAATAAGATAATAAGCCAAACATATTCCACAATCACGTTGGTAGAGAAAAAAGATTCACTCTCTTTATTATGCAGCTTGCTTGTAGATTTTTATTTGAAATAATGAATATTGTAATAGCTCAGGGGAAAAACAACTCAAATGCTGCAGGCTCAGACCACTCCTAAACCAAGAGCTGGTGTTTAATTGGAGATGGCCAGATGCATGTACTGTTTCTCTTCATTTTCAACTTGGAGTTATTCTACCACTCTCCCCCTGCCTCCCAACCCCCAACTAAAATCCTGTAAGTGCTATGTTGGAAGAACATCCTACAGAGAGCTTCCAGCAGACCGAAGGAATTATCTGTTCATGTATCTTGCAGTTGACCAGCACAGACCATCTGGCAGGGCAGCTGGAGGGGTGTCACAATCAAGGTGGTTTGGGGCCAGGAACAGCTTACTAGACGCAGAGGGGAAGGGCCATGACAACTGGTAAATTGCATACTATACATTTCACCAGGACAAGCTTACTGTGAACTCCTTGTAATTTTTCAAAGGTGAGCAGCTTCTCCCGTCTTCATGGTTCTTTACACTGTATCAGTTAATTATGAAAAACAGTGAGCACAGAGCTTAGGAATTAAGTGCTAGTGAATGCTCGTTATTATTAATTTTTGCTTCATTATCAGAACAAACCTTCCCTTGACACATTGTGATTTACTATCAGTTGTGTGGCTGGATTGAGAGTTTTGTGGGAGGTCATGAGACTGGGTGTTCATGGATCACCTAGTCTTTATGCTTTTTGTGTGATTTAGACATGTTTTGTTTGGAATAGCATGCCCTAGGAATAAAAAATAAAAAAGCTCTTTGTGGTAATTTTCCAATGAAGGAGGGAGGGAGAATTTGTATCTGGCAGGTGGGTTCACAGAATTTTGACCTCCAGGTCACAGATCACCATACAGCACCTCTTAGGACAAGGATAAGTTCTTTTGCTTCCCTGGAAAGTGTTAACTTTTCCATCCTCAACAAGTGATTAAAAGAACCATTGCAGACCTGGAGTTGTGGGGATAATTACGAAGTTAATGTTTTCTTTCCAAATGGAAACAGCCTGGATAAATGGTAGCTGTGGGACCTCCTTCAACCTGCACCTTCCATGAACTCTGCATCTGTACATCAATTAAGTGTGTTGCTTATAAAAGACAAATCAAGGAGTACTATAGTTCCTTCCACCCCCCTCCCCCATTTTTTAAAATCTGACCTTCTGAAATCTTTGGATAACATTTCAGGGACCTATTCAAGATGTGTGAAAAACTAAACAAAACTAAGGAGATACAACCTGCAGCTATAGCTTCCAACTTTGGAGGGCAGGAGAACTGTAATGGGAAGGGTGGTCATGAGAACGATGTGTACACATGGGAGTCTTGGTTAAAAATGAAGATTCCTGGGCTCCACTCCAGAAAGACTGACTTTATATTTGGGGTGGGGGACTAGAAATTTCACATTAATTTGCAGATTCAGAAGGAGATAGCAGGCATATGGGCCAAGAGGGTAAGTGCTTGTGAAAATGGCTTGGTTTATATGGGTAGATATTATTACCAGGAGATAAGTCTGTATAAAAATCTTGATACCTAAGGAATAATCATTTATTTAACGTGATGTGGAACAAGAGCCCCTCCACCCAATTTGTAAAGGGGAGCGCTTAGGAGCCCCTGTTGCTCAATGGATGTCACTGACTCTGGGTTCAGTCCCCAGGCCTGCCATTTATCAGCTGGGCTGCTGCTGCTGCTAAGTCACTTCAGTCGTGTCTGACTCTGTGCAACCCCATAGACGGCAACACACCAGGCTCCCCCGTCCCTGGGATTCTCCAGGCAAGAACACTGGAGTGGGTTGCCATTTCCTTCTCCAGCACGTGAAAGTGAAAAGTGAAAGTGAAGTCACTCAGTCGTGTCCAACTCTTCACGACCACATGGAATGCAGCCTACCAGGCTCCTCCGTCCATGGGATTTTCTAGGCAAGAGTACTGGAGTGGGGTGCCATTGCCTTCTCCAACTAACTGTGCTGCTTGGGCTCAGTGCCTCAGTTTCCTCATCTGCAAAGTGAGGGTTATCATAGCATCTACTCAAGTATTGTTATGGATCCATAATTTTCGATGATAATAGATATTACTACATAAGGAGAGAAACTATGCTACTATTTTTAAGCACTTTTCATGTATTAGCTCTTTTAATACTCATAAAACCCTATCAGGTATATAATGCTGTTCTTATTGAGAAAATGAGGTTAACAATTGCTGGAAGCCATGGTTAGAGAGAGACAAGGTTGGGGCTCAGCTGCAGGTGGACCGACTCTAATGTCTACCTTCATCATCTCCCTTGCTATCCAGCCTCTCCAATGAAGCACCAGCTCCTCTTCCTCCTCCTCCCTCTCTACTCCTATCTCATAGCTCCAGATAAGTCCAGTTTAGTTCCTTTTAAGACAAAATGTCATCTTTTTAACTGAGAAAATTGTATTCTGAAAGCATATCTGCTTATGTGGGTCCGAGAGGTGTGGCAGGAGAGAGGAAGGTGTATTATGGTTCTTTTTTAAAAATTAATTTATATATTTTAATTGGAGGCTAATTCCTTTACAATATTGTAGTGGTTTTTGTCATACATTCACATAAATCAGCCATGGGTGCACACGTGTCCCCCATCCTGAACCCTCCTCCCACCTCCCTCCTCATCCCATCCCTCAGGGTCATTCCAGTGCACCAGCCCTGAGCACCCTGTCTCATACGTCAAATCTGGACTGGTGATCTGTTTCACATATGATAATATACATGTTTCAATGGTATTCTGTCAAATCATCCACCCTTGCCTTCTCCCAAAGAGTCCAAAAGACTATTCTTTACATCTGTGTCTCTTTTGCTATCTCGCATATAGGGTCATCGTTACCATCTTTCTAAATTCCATATATATGTGTTAATATGCTGTATTGGTGTTTTTCCTTCTGATTTACTTCACTCTGTATAATAGACTCCGGTTTCACCCACCTCATTAGAACTGGTTCAAATGCATTCGTTTTAATAGCTGAGTAATATTCCATTGTGTATATGTACCACAGCTTTCTTATCCATTCGTCTGCTGATGGACATCTAGGTTGCTTCCATGTCCTGGCTATTGTAAACAGTGCTGTGATGAACATTGGGGTACACGTGTCTCCTTCAATTCTGGTTTCCTCAGTGCATGTGCCCAGTAGTGGGATTGCTGGGTCATATGGCAGTTCTATTTCCAGTTTTTTAAGGAATCTCCACACTGTTCTCCATAGCGGCTGGTCTAGTTTGCATTCCCACCAACAGGGTAAGAGGGTTCCCTTTACTCCACACCCTCTCCAGCATTTATTGTTTGTAGACTTTTTTTTTTCATTTATTTTTATTAGTTGGAGGCTAACTACTTTACAATATTGTAGTGGTTTTTGTCATACATTGACATGAATCAGCCATGGATTTACATGTATTCCCCATCCCGATCCCCCCTCCCACCTCCCTTTCTACCCGATCCCTCTGGGTCTTTCCAGTGCACCAGGCCCGAGCACTTGTCTCATGCATCCAACTTGGGCTGGTGATCTGTTTCACCCTAGATAATATACATGTTTGTAGACTTTTTAATAGCAGCCATTCTGACTGGTATGAGATGGTACCTCATGGTGGTTTTGATTTGCATTTGTCTGATAATGAATGATGTTGAGCATCTTTTTATGTATTGTGGTTCTTAACCAGGTAGATTTCAGTTGGGCTCTTTGCATTTCTAAGTGCTCCCAAGAGGCAGCTGTCTGAGAGGAAGACACAGATTGAGGCTCAGCTTAACCATTTCTATCAGTTCTCCGGGGTCTTAGCTTTTCCAGGAGGGGAGGAGCTGAGTCCACCTGAAGAAAGCAAGTTCTGGCTGGGTTAGCTAGGACTTGCCAAGACAGTCCTTCCTGGGGGCTCTTTGTTTGGCAGCTCTGGAGCTGAGTGGGATGAGGCTGAGGGATGCATTGTAATAACAGTAGTAGCTACTAATTACCGAACATGTCAGGTCTGCGCTCAGCACTTTAGAGACACCCTCACATTTGATCATCCCAGTAACCCCACACTTATTTTTAGGACCAGCTCCCTTTTTGGGCCCTCGTCACCTGTGATCCTGTGCATTTGTGGAGAGGCTGCACATTGCTCTCTTGGTGCTAGGTTGTCATAAAGCTGCCCTCCGGCTCCCTGGCTATGTCCCTGGCCTCTCCCTAGGCTCTGGCCTCAGGACCTCTGCCTGACTCTTTTGCCCTGCTCCCAGCCCCCCAGCAGCACTTGTGCCCTGCTGGGCTGGAGCAGTTCTCCTAAATGCTTGCTTGAAGGAATGGAACTCGGCTTGCTGAGCCAAGCTGTGTTTTTTTTTTTTTTTCTCTCGCCCGCTTTTGTGTCAGCAGATCGCTCTGGGAGCAGTGATGCTCTTAATTAAGCTGAGATCTGAGGTGCTTAAAATGCAAAATTCACAGGCAAGCTGGCTGATGCCTGAGGCTGGCAAAGGATGTTCTTCTGTTCCAGAACCTTAACTGTGCCATGCCATAAGTGCTTCTTCCTTCTAGTGGAGCCAGCTCCACAGGACCAAAGAAGGAGACTCATCCCAGGTGAGAGGAGCTTCTAAAGGGTTCAACTCCTCTGCATGTCCATGCCAGCTGGGAGCTTAGGGGCTGCATTCAGCCGTAGGAGAAACCCCATGGGGCCACCTCCTGCCAGGTGAGGGTAGCCCCAGGCTCATGAGAAGATGAATCTATGAGTTCACCAAGAAGCCTGAAGGACAGGAGACAAAAAGCTCAGATGTGGACCTGGAGATCACAGCAAATAGGACAATTGCATCCAACCCTGGGGACACCTGAGAATTGGGCAGAAATGATCTTTACTACTTTATTCGACTTCCGTTGCTCAACACACAGGTTCTCCCAACTTCCCTTCAACTTCTCATTTCCTTGTATGTGACAAAAGAACATGACCTTCTACAGGGTGGTACCATCACTTAGCTCTTTCCAACCAAATCCACCCTGGCCCACTTCTCAACTGGGCCTGTGTCCAGAAGTATGTGTACCATCTCTGCTCCCTGATTTCTCTTTTGTTGCTCCTTGGGAAATACTGCACGTGTACTTTCTGTTCCATCCTCATCTAGATTCTCTGGAGCCACTTAAATAAACTCATCCATGCCCATGGGGCATCAACTAGATCTTTGGGCTTCCTGTTGGTCTTCCTGTGACCTCTCTGTCATGAGATTGAAGCTGAAATTCCAGGTTGAGTGCAGAGTGGGTAGGTGGGAAGAACAGAAATTGCAGGTGCAATGCAGGTGAGCTGCTGTTCCCCTCAGCTCTTTATTTTGTTACTGCTCACACCCAATTAAACTGGGCTTGGTATGGCCTCTGCCTTGGCCATATAAGTTGTTTTTGTGCTTACTGAGATAAAGGTACTTCTGCTGGGTGGGTCAATTATTTAAAAAATCACCCATTTTGGGTAGCCCCACTAGAAAATGGTGCCCTTTTTGGAGCTAGCCTAATTCTGCCCAATCACTTGGTTTGCAGCAAGGAGTTGAATTCTCACTCAAGTTCAGTTGAACTCAGTATCCTTGTACAGGACACAACCTGTGCAACAGTTCAGGGCAGCCCAGGCTCTAGGCCTGACTGCAAAGGCAAGAAGTGAGGACATAAAGTCTTTATTTTCCTTCCTCCTCCAGCATTGGTGTCCTGGATCCCTTCACTTGTCTTCATTTTAAGCTAAATCAAGAGCCTCTTACACCTCTCGTGCACTGGAGTCCAAACCCATTCTTGGTCATTTTGAAAGTTCTGGTTACCGGGTAGCTTTTGTCCACTAATTAGTTGGACAATGAGAATGTGGCAGCGATGCAGATCTTTTTACATTTCTTATTTCTGGAACCTTACTGTCTGACTAGGAGATAAACCATCAACATCATCTCGCTGACTTACTCATGCTATTTATGAAGCATTTCCAGTCAGGGTGTGCAGGGAGCAGCAACACGACTTGTCTTTCTGAGGGGTCAGAATAGAAGACTGAGTGGCTGAGCAGTTCTGAGTCATTTTAGGCCTGAGTTCTGTCTAGCCATGAACTCTGATCATATCAGAGTGTTGTGCCTTCCCCTGGCTGGCTGTTTGTTCCCTAGATGTCATGGGTGCTGGCCTGGTAGCCTCTGACCACACTTGCTCAATTTCTTTTTGAACTAGACACTCACTGGTAAAGCAGCATTTCTCTCTCCCGATCGAAATGCTTCCTGAGTAGAAACTGTGTCTGATTTCCAATGCCCTGGATACACCTGCAGACCTGCACTGTCCCAGGGACACAGCCAGCCTGGGAAAACTGGGAAGAACGTAATGTAGGTCTTCCGGGTCTTCCTGACTTTTAACAGTCGTTGAGTTCTTTCCTCTCCTAGCTATGCTCTCCTTTTCTCTGGCACCATCTGGATTCTTCTCTTTTCTTTACCTGCAGGCAGACTGGATAAACCACCTGTTAGCTGATAAGGACTTAAGATTTACCTCCTTACAGGGTGCTGGCATTTTGCAATGGGACTTGCCCCCAAGTGAATGAAGTTGTAATCAGTGAAGGTGAGGTGGTGTTCTTTTGGCATTTTCCAAAATCAAATTCCTCTGGTCTCTAGACCAGACTTAATTTTCAGTGCTTGAAAAATAAACAGTGAGGTGGAAGTTTCAGGAGACCTAGAGGCCAGGCTGTTTGTACCTAATGACATTTTCCTGTGGTTCAGACACACTCTACACCATTCATACAGTTCTACACACCTTGGAAGTCTCTGCCACCATCTGTGCATTATCATCCTTTTCACATTTGAGCAGATCTTGTCCGTCCAAATGGTGGGAGGCAGGTGGGTAAGGAGGGTTTGCCCACATCACCCCTGCTCCTGTGCCCTGGGTGGGGATGTGATTGGCAATGAGGATATGTGTTGGTCTCATCTTCAGCAGCTTTAACAGCAGATGTCCTTTGTTCTTGGGGAACACATTAAACAGCGAGAGTTAAACTGAACTTTGAACTGAGATTTCTTACCAAAAAATTGCAAGTACTATACTACATCTTCCTTTTCCTATCTTTTTCTTGTTCTTCTTCTTTATTTTTTTGGAGTGATGTGCAATTTGTCTTTCTGAAGTAAGTAGGTTAACCGGATCTTAATGAGATTTCCTTGGGCTTCAGAACAATAATTATTACTAGCTATCATTTCTATGTTTTTCCCCCTAAGAACAAAATTCATGAAACATTATGGATGTTAAGGTGAGTTATATAAAAATGAATTCAACTAAGTATCTCCTAAATGAGTAGCGTCTCTTTGATATGAACTGGTGTCTGTCAAACATTCTTTATTCAACAATATATATGCATTTGTTTATTAAACTGAAAGTCTAAAATTTGCTAAGTCACGTTCTACAAGCTGAGGTTATAAGGATGAAGACAATGCATTTCTTCTCCAGGGGACCTTGCCTTACAGTACAAAAGATAGCATTTTAGAAAACTGGGCTTCAGTTAAGTTGGGATAATAGTAAAATTACATGTAAGATTGCTGTGAGGACTAAGTGAATTAATATTGCAAAGCCATTAAGACACTGATTGGCACATAGTAAGGGCTATACAAGTGCTTCAACAAAATAAGTAAACTAGAGAACATTAATGTGTGATAAGAACATAGTGTGAGAATGTGGATGTAAATATGGGTATAAATAAAACACTCTGGAAACCTGGAGTAAGAAGATTTTGATGTGATGGTTGGGAGTGGCTTCACTGAGGAGTTGAGATTTAATCTGGATTTTGGATGATGAATGAGATTTCAGTAGGTACGTAGAGAAATTGCAAAGATTTCCTGAAATGGGAATAGCACAAGCTGTCTTATAACTCAAAGAGTTATAAGTTAAAACATTCTGTCTAAAAACCTTTCCTGATACCAGCTCACGCCACTGGGCCAAATGTGATCAGGCCCCCTCCTCTAAAGCACTTGTTAAATGCCTCTATTTGGGCATTATCTTAAGTTTTGCAACTATTTTTCTCTAATTTTCAACATATTAGTATATTGAATACTACTTTGGTGTCAGTTCTCCTGATGGATGTAGTCTCTGTGCTCAGAAACCACTAGGAAAATGAAGCACTGTCTTTGGCACCAGTAGGTTTCCATTGCACACTTTCTGACCCACTATAGTTAAAAAATACCATTGAAAGAATTTATGCATATACCCTCTTCTCCTGGGTTTTGATACCTAAGAAACTGTCTTTGTGAGAAAGGAAAAAAAAAATGTTTCTCATGTTCACTCTTTCTGTGATTTCTGCTTGTATATCCAGAGTTGATTTTTACAAAAAGCTCAGGGCACCTCAAAGGAGAAAGAATCATTGAATATTATTGATATTGGTTTAGGAAGACTGTCCTTAAGGGTCTGTCAGTTTCTTTAACTGAACAGTTAGTTATACTTCATAGCTGTTTGAAGCCTGCATGTATTTCCTCGCTTCTGTCTGTTCCAACACTGGGTTCACAATCTGTATTTTGAACATAAAACTCTCTGAAGTGAAACTGAAGGATGGAGTCGGTGGGGGAGCAGGCTGGGGTCAATACAAGCAGGATCACAAAGCTGCTTGGCAATTTTCAATCCTAGAAATCCTGTGTTAGGAAAAAGAATCAGCTTGGCAACTTTCCTTTAAAACAATTCAGGCTTTCTCATTTTGCCCCATTGTGAATATGAGTTTTATTCCTGACTATTTCAGTTATAGCAGAAAACTCTGATCTTTAAAATAAAATCATAAAGGAAGAATGGTGGTCCTATGTTACATGAAGAGACATGTATTTTCTAAAGACGTCCGACAGAGATAAGGAGGTCTTTAGAAAATAAAGACCATTATAAAAATAAAGATCATTATAAATACATTGGTAAATAATGAAAAAAAAGTCTTGTTAGTCTATTTGTTTTGAGTTTTGGTTCAGAATATGTGGTCTGTAATGTCAAATGACTTCTCAAGTTGCCTTCCCACACAAAGATTCTATGAGGTCTGGGTGAAAAAGAGAGGTATTTTTAAGTGAAGCTCTATTTTACAATTACAACTGTGGGACAGCAGAGAAATCAGAGTTTGAGCTAAGATAGCATTTTTCCCCTCCCCTCCAATTTAAGCTTTCATTGAATTTGGAAATCATATCTTTCTTTATCTGGGTCAAGGACTTGAGAAGAAAGACTAAGTGAGTTTAGTGCAAAACAGCATGTTCAGATCATTGCATTAATCCCCTTAAACTACTCACCCAGAGAAGGTGGAAGGGAAGAAAACACAAAAAGAAATTTCTCAACAGATGGTTATCTTTTGTTTTTTTTTTTTCCCGTATTTAAGCTTGGCTACTAAAATCACTTTGAAAATAAACCATGCTGCTTTTGTAAGTGGATAACTGCCATTAACTGCTTTTGTTGTCACAGCTGTTAAACTTTTCCCCACCTAAATCTAAGCTCTTTGTGGAAAGTATTGAATAGCTCAGGATTTCGGTTTCTTTTGGTAGTTCAAAATCTGGTAAATGTGCCATAAGTGTAACAATCTTTTAAGAATATGTAAGCCAAGTGATAGGACTGTTTGATTAATAAATAATAACTCAATGCTTAACTTTATGAAGAAATCTTAGGACTCAAACAAATCAATGTAGGACATACACATTCATTTTCAGAAAAAATACAAATTAGAATATAGGGAAATTTCTCCCATGCCCGTGGGGATGGTTTAGTTGCTAAGTCATATCCCATTCTTGCGACCCCATGGACTGTAGCCCTCCAGACTCCTGTCCATGAGACTTTCCAGCCAAGAATACTGGAGTGGGTTGCCATTTCCTTCTCTAGGGGATGTTATCAACCCAGGGGTAGAACCGTGGTCTCCTGCACTCCAGGCAGATTCTTAACAGACAGAGCTATTGCCATCTGTGTCTATTCCAGTAATCAGAGATTTAAAAGGTAAATGAAATTTAAGGTACATTTAAAATCTGAATTTTATCTTTTATTTAGTTTTATTTCAAAAAATTAAACTGAGTGATGGAATGTATGCAATGCCTTTTTCTTTCACCATTATGCTCTAGTTGCAATGGAAGTTGGCACAATGGTTTTATAAGTAAAAAAATAATATAGAGTAAAACATTTTTTACACAATTTCAACTTAACAATCCTACTTGTCTGAAATTTCTTTTAAGGAAATATTATAAAAGAAAAACTTGAAATTTCCATTTTAATGTTATCTATAGAAGGCAATTGGAAAGAATCAAAATGTATGAAATGGTTCAAAATTTGCTTAAGCAAATTATGGATCTTGATTCAATATAATGTTAAAATTATTAAAATTGGTAATCATTAAGACTATGTGCAAACAGGGAAGCTGTTTGATAGATAGTTTATCAAAGGAGAATAAAATAAATATAAAGAAGGAAACTTTATTTTGTACCTTATATTTCCAACCAAAACATGAAATATTTTGCTGTCCTGGTTCTCTTTGGCCAGAAGTGAGTTTCTCATAGCTAGCCATTCTATCTAAGTCGTCATTGCTCAGTATATGTTTGCTGAATTGAAACTAATCTGTGCAAATCTAATATGCATAAATGAAATACATGAGAAATTTAAACTTTTAACTTTTAGTTCCCTACTGTCACTTTTCATATTATATATAATACAGAGTTGTAAAAGATACACCTCAATTTTCCAAACATAGATATATTTGAAAAATTAAATTTCATGATACAGCCATATAAATGTATTTTGTGGGAAATATATTATTTGTTTATATATTATACTCTATACTGCAATCCAGGTGCAAAATCATATGTTCTGGATATGATAGTATGATCTTCTGGATATTACTATTCTACTAATCCTAAAAAAGGTATAAATTCATATAGTTAAAAAGAAATGTAGTCACTGTGTATTATATATGACAGGCAACAAAACATAATAGGTTAACTGGCAACTGAAGTTTCATACCATGTGTGTGGTTTTATAAATACAAATACTGATGGTGCATTGAGGAATAATATGGTTAAATAAAAAAAGCAAGCCAAGTTATGTAAACTCATTAAATGAACTCTGTATCACTTATGTTACATAGATTCAAAACTAATATATCACCAAGACTAATAGATTACAAAGTAAGCTGGCACAGACAATAAATCTGACTGAATTCTTATGCAGGAGCCATCAGGCTATTGACATTTTGGACTGGATAAGTTTTTGCTGTCGGGTAGGGGTGGGGGCTATTCAGTACATTGAAGGGTGTTTAGCAGCCTTGCTGGTTTCTCTTGACTAGAGTCTAGTAGCACTGTTCTCATGTGTGACAACTAAAGTGTCTCCAGACATTGCCAAATGTTCCCAGGAGTTGAGGGGGGCACAGAATCCTCCTGGAAAAATTATTAAATATTTCAGTAAAAACTAACAAGTGTGTGTGTGTGTGTATAACCAATACATAACAAATAGCAGATAAAGTTTCATTTATATCAAAATATAGCAGGGTCTCCATTACTTTTGACTCACAGAATATGGTAGGAACAAATTTAGATATGTTCCAGGTATAGCATAATCCTATCTCAGGTCAGATGGTGAACACTGTTCTTTTTTGTTGTTTTTGTTAAGAAAATTACTGCTAACGTAAACTTCCCAGTGGTGATGTTTGGGCTTTATTAATACTTCTAATTTATTCTATTTCTGGCTTTGAGAGCTTGCCCTCCAAAAATAACAGCTCAGTTGCTGCAGAGCTACAACTACCAAAAGGTAGCAATCTATCAAAAGGTAGATTTTGGATTCTTTCCTCCTCCCCTTCCCCACTCTCTTTTTTCTTTCTTTTCTGTGTATGTGTGGAAAAAAGCATTTTGTATTCTGACAAATACTATACTACTAAACATGTGATTAAAAATAAGAAGCTACATGCTTTCTCCCTCTAGAACATGCATGGCGATGCCCTTCTGCCTGCATACACAGTAGCATCTTTGCCCAAACCCTCAGCTTCAGAGATCTCCTAGCCTGTAGGTTCACAGCAGTGTAAAAGAACACTGACTTTTCTGTTTGCTTTGTTTTTTCACTGGACCATGGGGCTTGTTGGATCTTAGTTCTCTGACCAGGGATTGAACCGGAGCCCTCAACAGTGAGAGCGTAGAGTCTTAACCTCTGGACCACCAGGGAATTCTCAAAGAATATTGACTTTGAAATCATATAGACATGTATTGAAACTCTGTTCCTGAAATATATCAGCCAAGTATCCTTAGAAAACTTCTTAATCTCTGAAACTCACTTGTTTAAAGACGAGGTTAATAATGCCACATTGTAAAGGTTGAGGGGAGCTCAAAGGTTGATTCTGTGAAGATTTAGCACTGTACTCAATCATATGGTATGCAATCATGAGAGTTTCTTTCACATCTTTTTTATATGAACTATGCTTTGTTGCATGAAGCACTAATGCCTTCTAAAGCAACCATGCACTTCTATATAAGTTTGCTTGGGCTGCCATAACAAAGTACCAGAGTAAATGGTTTAAGCCATAGAAATCCATTTAAACTTCCAAAGACTAGAAGTCCAAGATCAAGATGTCAGAAATATTGTCTCCTTCTGAAGCTTCTCTCTCTGGCCTGCATGTCACTGTCTTCTCCCTGTTTCTTCATGTAGTTTTCCCTCTGTCCATTATCTGTGTCCAAATTGTCCCTTCTTGTAAGGATACCAGTCAAGTGGAATTAGGGAAACTCTAATCACCTTATTTTAGCTTAATTACCTCTTTAAGAGCCCTATCTCCAAATACCATCACATCCTAAGGTGTGGGGTTTGGACTTCAACAAATTAATTTGAGGACACCTGGGGGACATAATTTAGCCATGCCCTGCCTTCCTCTTAGCTTGGATTTCAGAGAAGTATTTCAAGAAGTTCTGCTAAGATCCCTGCCAAATCCACCCTGAGAAAACCTCATCATTCACTATTATCTACATTGTTTCTTTTTATGCATTCAAAATGTTTTGGTAGTAATTGAAAAGCACACACATAGAGAAAAGTAAAACACATAAGTGACACATATTTAGTGAATGTGTTATAGAACATGCTATTCATTAAAAAAAATTTTCACTCACCCCTTGAGTAGGTCTGTTTACAGATATCAACTGTGCACTTACCACGTACTAGGCATTGCCCTGGACCTTGAGAGAATAACACAGTGTTTGCCTTGGGAGTTCAGAGTCAAGAGAGAGAGAGGAAGGAACCAGAGAAAGAAAGAGAGACTCGTAGATATTTAATTCTGAAATAATGTAGTTGTGCATGAGGAAGATAAGCACCAGATATTACACCAAATTAAATATTTCTAATATTAGAAAAGCAATTGGAAAATTTCCTATGCAGAGTGAGGCTGAGAGATAAGGGTTAGGTTTTGGAAACTACAGTTTATCCACCTCTTTTTGCTTTTTTTGTGTTAGTTGCAGAGTCATGTCTGACTCTTTGTGACCCTGTGGACTGTAGCCCACCAGGCTCCTCTGTCCACGGGATTTCTCAGGGAAGAATATTGGAGTGGGTTGCTATTTCTTTCTCCAGGGAATCTTCCTCACCCAGGGATTGAATCCGTGTCTCCTGCATTGCAGGCAGATTCTTTATCTCCAAGTCACCTGGGAAGCCCTCACTTTTTGTTTTTTAACTAACATTCTAAAATAGACCTAACCTTGAGTACTAGCTTGTTTATTGTAAGAATAAAAGTCTGAAGTTTAGCTTATCTGGAAATTGGACTAATTTTCATGCCTAGCAAATTAACTGACCCCAACCCCTGCCATTTACAATGGAGTGATCTATACTTATAAATTCATCTCAAACTTACAGGTTGCAGAACTTTAGAAGCAGTATCTTATAATCTTGAGTTCATTCATCAAATACTAAAGCTATAAAATAAAAAAACCTAAAATACTAAATAAAAATACTAAAAAAGTGCTAAGGACAACAGGAGGTAGGGAATAGCAAAAGTGCAGTGATAGTAAAGTCAACATTGAATGTTGTATCCCTAATTAGCCAGATCTCACACACAATTTTTTTAATTTAAGTATAGTTGATTTATGCAAAGAGCTGTCTCATTTGAAAAGACCCTGATGCTGGGAAAGATTGAGGGCAGGAGGAAAAGGGGACGACAGAGGATGAAATGGTTGGGTGGCATCACCGACTCGATGGACATGGATTTGGGTGGACTCCGGGAGTTGGTGATGGACAGGGAGGCCTGGCATGCTGCGGTTCATGGGGTCGCAAAGAGTCGGACGCGACTGAGCACCTGAACTGACTGAACTGATTTACAATTTTGTGCCAATCTCTGCTGTACACCAGTGACTCAGTTATATACACATATACACCATTTTTAAAATATTCTTTTCCATTATGGTTTATCACAGGATAGTGAATATAGTTACCTGTGTCATACAGTAGGACCATTTTAAAAGTATAGTTTGCTTCTCCTAACCCCAAACTCCCAGTCCTTTCCTCTCCTCTCCTCCTTGGCAGCCACAAGTCTGTTCTCTAAGTTTGTTTCTATTTTGTACATAGTTTCATTTATGCCATATTTTACATTCCACATATAAGTGATATCATATGGTATTTGTCTTTCTCTTTCTGACTTACTTCACTTAGTATGATAATCTCTAGCTGCAACCATGTTGCTGCAAATGGCATTATTTCATTCTTTTTTTAAATGGCCAATTAGTATTTCATTGTGTATTATGTTGTTTCCATGTTTTGGCTATTGTAAACAGTGCTGCTACAGACATAAGGGTGCATGTATCTTTTTGAATTATATTGTCCTGGTGTAGTCTCAGAAGTAGAATTGCTGTCACATACAGAGTTTTTATTCATTAGCTTTAGGTGGGTGGGATACTGAAGAGATCTGGTTAAGGGGTATCAAGTGGGTAAGCATCATGGGTCTCCTTTCAGGGAGCAGTAGAAAAGAGCAGCCCTAGGAAAGACTCAGAAGAGTGAGCTCCAGTAGGCTCCTATTGGATCCTAGGTGAGACTGCTGGAGGAACCAGGATCAAGCATCCCTTTGGGTGTATGCAGTGGAAGGGGTCACTGTCTTCCATAGCTACTGTTGTCAGTGACTAGTATGAAGAGGATGGGCATGAGTAAGGATTAATTTTTAATGGAACTTATTTTTTGGGCAAATAAGTTCATAGTCCAGTTGAGAGGAAGATACAGAGATTTTTCATTTATCTCTTATCGCCTCCAGAAACATAGTCTCCTTCATTATCATTATCATTCACCAGAAGGGTACATTTATTACAATTCGTACATTCAGTCACCCAGTAATGTCCGACTCTGTGACCCCATGGACTGAAACATGCCAGGCCTCTCTGTCCCTCACCATCTCCTGAAGTTTGCCCAAGTTCATGTCCATTGCATAGGTATGCAATAGATGCATCTAGCCATCTCATCCTCTGACATCCTCTTTGCCTTCTGCCCTCAATCTTTCCCAGCATCAGGGACTATTCCAATGAGTCAGCTGTTTGCATCAGATGACCAAATTATTGGAGTTTCAGCTTCAGCATTAGTCCTTCTAATGAGTATTCAGGGTTGATTTCCCTTAAGATTGACTGGTTTGATTTCCTTGCTATCCAAAGGACTCTCAGGAGTCTTCTCCAGCACCACAGTTCAAAGGCATCAGTTTTTCAGCACTCCACCTTCTTTACAGTCCATCTCTCACAATTGTACATGACCACTGGGAAGACCATAGCCTTGACTATACACACCTTTGTCGGCAGAGTAATATTTCTGTTTTTCAACATACTGTCTAGGTTTGTCATAGTTTTCCTGCCAAAAAGCAAATGTCTTCTGATTTCATGGCTGCTGTCACCATCCGCAGTGATTTTAGAGCCCAAGAAGAGGAAATCTGTTATATTTCCACCTTCTCCCACTCTATTTGCCATGAAGTGTGTTAATTTACAATTAACAAACCTCTATTGACACATCATCATCACCCAGAATGCCTTGTTTATATTTGGGTTCACTCCTGGTGTTGCACATTCTATGAGTTGGGGCAAACTTATAAAGACAATATCTACTATTATAGTGTCATATAGAGTATTTTCCCTGCCCTAAGAGTCCAGTGTGCTCTACCAATTCACTCTTCTCTCCCCACTAACTCTTGGCAGTCACTGATGTTTTTACAGTTTCCATAGTTACACTTTTTTCCAGAAAGTCATATAGCTGGTATGTATCTTTTTAAGATTGGCTTATTTAAATCAGTAATATGCATTTCAATTTCCTCCATATCTTTTAATGGCTTGATAGCTCATTTCTAGATGGTGACTCCTCCAGTCATGAAGTCAGAAGATGACTCCTTCTTGGCAGGAAAGCTATGACAAACCTAGACAGTGTGCTGAAAAACAAAGACATCACTTTGCCAACAAAGGTCCATATAGTCAAGGCTATGGTCTTTCCATTGGTCAGGTATGGTTGTGAGAGCTGGATCATTAAGAAGGCAGAGCACCGAAGAATTGATACCTTCCAACTGTGGTGCTGGAGAAGACTCCTGAGAGTCCCTTGGACAGCAAGGAGGTCAAACCAGTCAATCTTAAAGGAAATCAACCCTGAATGCTCATTAGAAGGACTGATGCTGAAGTCAAAACTCTAGTATTTTGGTCACTTGATGCAAACAGCTGACTCACTGGAAAAGACCCTGATGCTGGGAAAGATTGAGGGCAGAAGGCAAAGAGGGTGACAGAGGATGAGATGGTTGGATGGCATCACTGATGCAATGGACATCAACTTGGGAGTTGGTGAGGGAAAGGGAGGCCTGGCGTGCTGCTGTCCATAGGTTGTGAAGAGTTGGACATAACTGGGAGACTGAACAACAGTAGTCTATATTCTGGATGTACCATAGATTATTTATCCATTAACCCACTAAAGGATGTCTTGGTTGCTTTCAAGTTTTGACAGTTTTGAACAAAGCTACCATAAGTATCTGTGTGCAAGTTTGTGTGTGTGTGTATGTGTGTGTGTGGACAGTTTTCATAATTTTATATAAAACCACCAAACTTTTTTCCAATGTGGTCATACCATTTTGTAATCCCACCAGTATTGTTTGAGGGTTCCTGTTGCTTCACATCCTAACCAGTATCTGGAGGCATCAGTATTTTGGATTTTGGTCATTCTAATAGGTGTGTCATAGTAACTCATTTTAAAAATTTTCATTTCCCTGATGACATATAATGTAGGACATCTTTTCATATGCTCCTTTGCTGTCAAGATTCAGTGATGAGTGAGTTTTAAGAGCTCTGTTTTACCACATCATGGAAAAGAGACTGCCAGCCATTTCCTCTGAGAGCTGGAAAGTCTGAGGAATTGTGGATATCCCTGGAAGCAGTAGTTATTTGCAAATGCAACAATTATCAGTGAGTAATTGTCTAAAAAGCCAGCTGCACCTTGCTCCAGCCGAAAATGTCCTTAGGCTCACCTTTGGAATTGATCTCTTCCTGAGTAACAGCCAGAGATGCCTAGATTTGTTCTTTTTATCTTTCATGTGGAGTCCCAGGTTGGGAAATCTGTTTCTATTTTAGCCCAGGATCTGGAAATGGGTGACATATAGGAGAGCAGAGGGGGAGGTTAGGGATGAGGGAAAGATCTGGCTGACGGCTACACAAGTTGATTACTGTGGGCATGGAGTTTTACTCCTGTAGAAAGGTATACACGTTGCTATTTGGTTAATCATGATGTTCTGAAGCTGACTGGTTGTTTGCAAAATATTTTGAGTACCTTAGAAAAGTGGGCATTATTTGTGTACAAAAATATTACTAAATATGCTATTTGCCAAATAATTCAGAGAAAGATTCAGCTGACTTTCTTTGCTGTGCTGATTTAGAAGCTTTTTCTTCAAAGTAGAAGTAATGATTCTTTTGCGTAAATGTAGCTCTGGGCACAGTTACAAATTTTCAGCATGTTTTTGGCTTCTAATACTTTACATCAGCTATTCAGCAATTTGGCATTTTTGTTGTTGATTGTTTCCCTAATGCAAAATGTTATTTGTTAAGTGTTCTTTTTGCTAGTAAAATATGGTTACTTTGAATAATGTCTTTGCTATTAGAGGTGAAATGAAAACAGCTTTGCTGATATCTAAATAGGTGGGCCGGAGTGGGGGTGATACTATGTATTTTGATGAATATTAGTTGAATAAAAACAGAAAGTAAAGAGTAGGGGTTTTTAATCTTGACCTGGAAATGTTATGTACCCCATTTGTATCTATATCTAGTAACATGTTGCCTTTAATAGCAGTAATGTACAGTTTATATTCTGTACCGTAAACTACAGAGCATGTCAGACTGTCTCTCCTTTCCTCCACTTTGCCTCCCATCTTACTTTCCACAGATACTTTCTGAGTACCAGTTATGTGCCAGATACACTATCATTCAGACAATGCTTGCTGTTTTTATGAGATACACATGATCATTTGTTTTTAAAACAGGGAAACTCAGATTTCATGGTTTAATCACTTGACCAGGGTCAATAGCTACTGAACATTTACTGTGTGTCACTCTGATAATATTCTAAAGAAATAAAAGATTTCAGATATTGATCTTAAGAAGATTTATAATCTTAATGGAAATCCATAAAACTGTCATAAATGCAACCATAAAGAAATTCAGGGTTCGGTAGATAAGAGCAGCAAAAGCAATATGACAAAAGCAATATGATATAAAAGACTTACTGACTCCTTCATTTTGATGATTCATCAGAGCATGAAAATATCTAATTTGTTATTTCAGGATTCAGGGGGAAGTTTTTAATTATTTCAAGGTTAAAAAATAAGTTTTTAAAAAATATTCATTTGTTCCTGCACTCACAATATTTCTTTGTACCTCCCTCATTAAATGCCTCTCCATAAAATATGAAATACATCACCTTATATAGTTTATTGAACATCTATCCACCTGCAAATGAACAGTCCTGTTTATCATGTGAAGCATCTCAAGTCAACTGTATTCTCTCCTCCAAATGTTCACAGTATTCCTCTCCCCTAAATGCTTACATTTCTTTTACACTCAGCCCTTGACTATATTCTGGCTTCCCTGGTGACTTAGATGGTAAAGAATCTGTCTGTAATGTAGGAGATCCAGAGTCAATCCCTGGGTCAGGAAGATCCCCTGAGAAGAAAATGGTGACCTGCTCCAGTATTCTTGCCTGGAGAAGAGGCAGAAAACAGTATTCTTGCCTGTTCCATGGACAGAGGAGCCTGGCAGGCCACTGTCCATGGGGTGACAAAGAGTCGGACACGACTGAGCAACTAACACACACACTTAATAATGTGATTTTTAAGGTGTCTTCAGGAAAGGTTCAGTATATGAAAATGCAACCTTTAACCTCAGAATCATATATATGATTAATCTTATTTTTAAAACCTTTATCTTATATACAAATATATATTTTGTTGTTCTTCAGTTGCTTCAGTTCAGTTCAGTTCAGTCTCTCAGTCGTGTCTGACTGTTTGTGACCCCATGGGCTGCAGCACGCCAGGCCTCCCTGTTCATCACCAACTCCTGGAGTTTACTCAAACTCATGTCCATTGAGTCAGTGATGCCATCCAACCATCTCATCCTGTCATCTCCGTCTCCTCCCACCTTCAATCTTTCCCAACATCAGGGTCTTTTCAAATGAGTCAGTTATTCACATCAGGTGGCCAAAGTATTGGAGTTTCAGCCTCAGCATCAGTCCTTCCAATGAATATTTAGGACTGATTTCCTTTAGGATGGACTGGTTGGGTAGTGGTGTCCAGCTCTTTGTGATTCCGTGGACTGCAGCACAACAGGCTTCCCTGTCCTCCACTATCTCCTGGAGTTTGCTCAAATTCATTTCCATTGAGTTGATTGTACTATCCAACCATCTTATCTTCTGTAGGCCCCTTCTCCTCCTGCCCTCAATTTTTCCCAGCATCAGGGTCTTTTCCAATGAGTCAGCTCTTTGCACCTGGTGGCCAAATTATTGGCCACCTGAAGTTTCATCTTCAGCATAAGTCCATCCAGTGAGCATACAGGCTTGATTTCCTTTAGGATTGATTGGTTTGATTTCCTTGCTGTCCAAGGGATTCTCAAGAGTCTTCTCCAGCATCACAGTTTGAAAGCATCAATTTTTCAGTGTTCAGCCTTCTTTATGGTCCAACTCTCACATCCATACATGACTACTGGACAAATCATACCTTTTACTATATGGACCTTTGTTGGTAAAGTGATGTCTCTGTTTTTTAATACACTCTCCATGTTTGTCATAGCTTTTCTTCCAAGGAGGAAGCATCTTTTGGTGCTTGCTGTAGTCACCATTTGCAGTGATTTTCGCAACCAAGAAAAAAAAGTCCATTGCTGTTTCCATTGTTTCCCCATATATTTGCCATGAAGTGACAGGACCAGATGCCATGATCTTAGTTTTTTGAATGTTGGGTTTTAAGCCAGCTTTTTCACTCTCTTCTTTCACCTTTATCAAGAGGCTGTTTAGTTCCTCTTTGCTTTCTGCCATTAGGGTGGTGTCATCTGCATATCTGAGGTTATTGATATTTCTCCTAGAAATCTTGATTCAAGATTGAGCTCTAATCCACCCCAGCATTTTACATGATGTGCTCTTCACATAAGTTAAATAAGCAGGGTAATAATCAGCCTTGACATACTCCTTTTCCAGCTTGGAAGCAGTCCGTTGTTCCATGTCCAGTTCTAACTGATGCTTCTTGACCTGCATACAGGTTTCTCAGGAATTTATATATATATGTTTTCCTGCAGTGCTGGATCAGTGCTGTGTTTGATTTGTATAGAGGATAATAAAGTCTTTGATTTCAAAGAGCATCAGACTAATTTGGGAGACCAGGTTTTACACATTTTAGAGGCTAAGTCATTCAGAATAAAAATAAACCTATGCAGCTTTGAGATAAGAGGTATCTCAAGGCAGGGTGATACGTTTATCAACAGAGTCATCCAGAGAGTAGAGAGACTACTGCAGCTCAGGGCTGAGCAGGGCATAGCAATGTGAAGTGTCAGTGGGATGTGAGACCTCTTGTGATCCTCAGTTCAGTTCAGTCGCTCAGTCGTGTCCGACTCCTTGCGACCGCATGAACCGCAACACGCCAGGCTTCCCTGTCCATCACCAACTCCCGGAGTCCACCCAAACCCATGTCCATCGAGTCGGTGATGCCATCCAACCATCTCATCCTCTGTCGTCCCCTTCTCCTCCTGCCTTTAATCTTTTCCAACATCAGGGTCTTTTCAAATAAGTCAACTCTTCACATCAGGTGGCCAAAGTATTGGAGTTTCAGCTTCAACATCAGTCCTTCCAATGAACACCCAGAACTGATCTCCTTTAGGATGGACTGGTTGGATCTCTTGCAGTCCAAGGGACGCTCAAGAGTCTTCTCCAACACCACAGTTCAAAAGCATCAATTCCTCGGCACTCAGCTTTCTTTATAGGCCAACTCTCACATCCATACATGACCACTGGAAAAACCATAACCTTGACTAAATGGACCTTTGTGGACAAAGTAATGTCTCTTTTTAATATGCTATCTAGGTTGGTCATAACTTTCCTTCCAAGGAGTAAGTGTCTTTTAATTTCATGACTGCAGTCACCATCTGCAGTGATTTTGGAGCCCAAAAAAGTCAGCCACTGTTTCCACTGTTTCCCCATCCATTTGCCATGAAGTGATGGGACCAGATGGCATGATCTTAGTTTTCTGAATATTGAGCTTCAAGCCAACTTTTTCACTCTCCTCTTTCACTTTCATCAAGAGGCTCTTTAGTTCCTCTTCACTTTCTGCCATAAGGGTGGTGTCATCTGCATATCTGAGGTTATTGATATTTCTCCTGGGAATCTTGATTCCAGCCTGTGCTTCCTCCAACCCAGCGTTTCTCATGATGTACTCTGCATTTAAGTTAAATAAGCAGAAATAAGCAGAGTGACAATATACAGCCTTGACGTGCTCTTTTTCGTATTTGGAACCAGTCTGTTGTTCCACGTCCAGTTCTGACTGTTGCTTCCTGACCTGCATATAGGTTTCTCAAGAGGCAGGCCAGTTGGTCTGGTATTCCCATCTCTTTCAGAATTTTCCACAGTGTTTGTGATCCACACAGTCAAAGGCTTTGGCATAGTCAATACAGCAGAAATAGATGTTTTTCTGGGACAGAAATAGATGTTTTTCTGTGATCCTCAGAGAACAGCTATTGTAGGCATAGTCCAGAGGAGTGTGGAGGCTTTTTGGGTAAAGTGAACGGTATCAGCAGAATGGAGCAAGGCTGTACATGGGCTCAGAGAGGAGGAGGTGGTGAGGAGGGAAAAAGTGAAGCCTAGTCGAGAGCCAGAATGAAGAAGGCCCTGAACGCCTAAGCAGGGAGTGCTATCTTATTCTTCTACCAGTACCAGATAGTCTGAGTAATGATTATGAACAAGTGAGTGACTGCAGGGTTTTATAACAAAAAAAAATTTGTTTTCTTGTTAAGAGAAATCTTAAAATAGTAACTAGCTTTCCAACTTTTCATTTGTGTTTCAAAAGATGCCAATATAGTGTACTTTCCAGACTGTGGTACCACACGCAACACATGGTTTTCATTGTTTTAGGGTAGTGCATGCCTTGCTCTGCTCTCTGGCAGGGTAGTACAAATGGGACTGGAGAGAAAGAGCCAACAATACTGGTTTCTGCCAACAGCTCTGAGTTAGTCTGAAGTCTGTGCAAGAATTTCATTGACTCCAAGAGGATATAGTTATCCACTAGCCTTGCACAATTTAAGTACAAGCTCCAATTTACCATTCTCTGACATTGAAGCTAAGAACCAATATAGATAGGAGAAGCCATGTGTCCGGGAATTGATCTACCTAAAAATGATTCAAGAGTCTGTCAATTGGTTTATTTACTTCATTCATTCACGCATGAGTTTACTGTTTGTGCTATGTTCCATATAACCGTGTCATGGCTAGGCTTGTCCGTAAGTATTAATGAGGGCCTCGTGATTCAGTACTTCATAATAATTATTTAAAATATAACAACTAAGTATAGACTCTATCATTGGAAATATTTTAAATGCATACCCCAATGAAGTAGAAGAGAGGGAAAAGATGGCTTATGACAGTGGCTTATGAGCAATCTTGAAAAAGAGCAGAGTGAAGCTTTTTCAGTGTGTTTCTAGGGATTTACAATTGGGCTGACTGTCAGCATGCTATAGTCATCTTTAAATCCTAGAACATAGCCCAGGTATGTATAAGAGGCACATTAGATGTTGGTTGAACTAAAGTAATATGACAGATAGGTGAATTAGGTTAGCAAGATTGAAAGTTCTTGCTCAGGAGGCCTCCTACGCATGTTAAGCACTGGGAGTAATGCACAAGAAGTCCTAAATCCAATTTCTAACTGAGGGATAAAAAGGTTGCCATAGAAATTGGATGCTGGTGAGCAGTTTCTGTCTTTTAGCCTAAAAGCTAAAATACGGAGTGCACATGATTTCTAAAAGGATGAAATCCATGCATAAGTAAGTGTGCTAGTAAATAAAAGGCTATTTAATTCCAATGCATCTGTCACGCATTCATGAATTATTTCTTTCCTTTCACCCTACTTCCTGCATCTCCTCCTGTCCCTCAGAACTAACAGCTGAGGATAACAGCAGTTGTGATGACAGCTTCTGTGAGCTTGGCAGTTGGCTAGTGCATCAGTGGGCTGGTGGGAGGTAGAAATACCTCCACCAAGGCCATGTGTAACACTGGATTTGGGGGAGAGAACGCATCTGGAACTGGTCACTTCTCAAGACAATCATGACTATTCTCATGTTTGGAGGGCAGTTTGAGTTTAGAGTGCCCCATTCCCTGAAGATCTGCTTGACTTTACTTTGAGATAAGACATGAGAGTGGGAATTTAGAAAAAAAACTTAGAATTATTAATGATATTTGTGGGAATTTGGCTGATAGGAGTCTGGCAGACACAATCATGTGTGTTGCCACAGAAAGGTTGATATGACCTAGGACTGAAATGCTGTAGGGGAAGAGTAGTTCCTCTATATTAAATGGCACAGATTAGAGATGATGCATGTGACTTTTAAAGCTTTTATCTCCACAAGTCACCCCCACCTAGACTTTCAGCACAGAAATAGTATACCTGCTTTCCCAGGGTGGGCCCTGGTGGCCCAGTGGTAAGGAATCTACCTGCCAATACAGGAGATGCAAGTTCAACCCCTGGGTCAGGAGGATTCCCCTGGAGAAGGATATGGCAACCCACTCCAGTATTCTTGGCTGGGAAATCCCGTGGACAGAGGAGCCTGGGGCGACAGTTCATGGGGTCACAAAGAGTCAGACACAATTTGGTGACTAAACAACAACAATTCCTAGGGCAGGAATGGGCTTTATCTCCTTTACTGTTCACTTTGAATTCCTATCCTTTTTAAAAATACATCTCATGGCTTTTTCAGTTAAAATCTCCATAGTATGATGGTCATCCTATCCACTCATTTCCCTTAGAATACCTATATAACAATGAATGACACAAACAAATTTGGTTTTAAGACACTCTGCTTAAGGTCATACCCACTGCAGTGCTAGGTCACTTCAGTCGTGTTTGACTGTCTAACCCTATGAACTGTAGCCTGCCAGGCTTCTTGGTCCATGGGATTCTCCAGGCAAGAATACTGGAGTGGATTGCCATTCCCTTCTCCAGGGGATCTTCCTGACCCAGGGATGGAACCGGCATGTCTCACGTCTAGCCTGCATTGGCAGGTGGGTTCTTTACAACTAGCTCCACTTGGGAAGCCCCACTTAAAGTCAAAGCACAGAACAACTTCTCTAAGCTCCACCTCACTTTTTCTGGAAATCTCAGGGACTTCATCAACTTTAGAATAACCTCACAAATTTAACTAACTGTTTATAAGTGACTCAAGGTTCAAGTTGTTTAAGCTGCCCCTCTGCCGTGGCAATTTTCTAGGCACCAGTCAAGAGATTCTAGAAGAAAAGTGAAAGTTTTAGCCACTTAGTCCTGTCCGACTGTTACTGGAGTGGGTTACTGTTTAATTCTTCAGGGGATATTACCGATCCAGGGAATGAACCTGGGTCTCCTGCGTTACAGGTGGACTCTATCATCTGAATAAAAGGGGAGCCTCTTGATCTTGGTCCTTACCATTTTAGATAAAGAAACCACTTTGTCTTTAATTTCTTCCCTCTAACTTGGTAAGGAATAGCGAAGAGGAAAGCCTGTGTACTTTAAGTTGAGATGCTTGAATTGAAAGTCCCCCAAAATAAAGTGATCTGGATTGATTTTAACTGCCTGCTGCCAGAGAAGTGATTTGCTTCTCATCATCTCTAATCTCTAACTTCTCATATTTGGTGTTTTAGTTTTCTAGGGCTGCTATAATGAAATGCCAGAGACTGGGTGGCTTCAACAGAAATTTGTTTCCCCATAGTTCTGGAGCCTGGAAGTCTAAGATCAAGGTGTCAGAGATTTGATTTCTATCGAGGCCTCTCTCCTTGTCTTGCAGATGGCGACCTGCTCACTGTGTTCTTACATGACCATCACTTTTTGTTTTCCAAGTACTCATATAGCCTTTTCTTTGTGCTTATCTCTTTCTCTTCTAAGGATACCAGTTGCGTTAGATAAGGCCCCATCTTTATGATTTTATTTAACATTAATGACCTCTTTATAGGACCTATCTCCAAATACAGTTGCATTCCAAGGCATTGATAGGAGATAAGTCTTCCTCATAAAAATTTTGTAGGAAATACAATTTCATAACAGTTGGTTATGTACAGTTTGCCTTGTTCAAAATTTACAATGAATAATGAAATAAACCATCAAAACCATACTTTTTCCAGATACTGAGACTTCTTTACTATTGCTGTTTCTCAGAATAGATAGACTCTTTACATATTTTTAATTTACCCTGAACTATAAATATATGGGCCATAAATAAAATCTCATTATTATTTTATAAAGAACCAGGGGATATTTTTCTCTTACACACTGTCCCACTTAAATCTTCATAAGTGCTTCTTGCAAACTGACCTCATTTCACACTTCACATAAAACTCTCAGCTATGAAATGGGGAAGCTAAAAGCCTTTAATTTGTCATAAGTCTCACAATGCCTAACTTATGAAGTAGACGGGAAAACAAATCAGTCCAGACTTAGAGGAAATTAACCTACTTCTAACTAAAAAAATAATGAAAGTACAACACTGTTTCTCTTTCTTAATACTCTTAATAAAAAAAAAGTATTGTCATTAGACACATCAGATATTGGCAACTTTGGTAGTAACTGACATTTTTACTATTTCTGTGGAAACTTCTACAGGGTGATGGAGAACATAAAATATATTTCTAAATTGAAAATAAAACTTTCAGTAAAATTGTTTTTCACAGATTTCTTCTAACAGAAGTGGCCTTAACTCTCAGGCAGTAATGGTTATACATATTTATGCTTCAATATGTTTATTTAATTGTTATCTACTAGCTGATATTTCCCAACATTAGTTATTTGTGATTTGTTCTAATTTGTAATGTGTATTTTTCACCAGATATTCAAATACCATTTATCATTCTAATAGTGTGTTAAAACACTGAGCTGTGATATTGGGTTACTGAACACCTGTTTTCTAGAATGCAACTGGTGGTAGAAAGTGACAACTCATTGTCTTTGTGGACAGCTGAATTCCTTCATTGTTTCCATTCAGATGATTCAATGTTCATTCTAAGATCATAATGGAGGGGATCCTAGGTTTATTTCAGTAACTCCAGAAATACAGTCCATTTGAATTCAAGATTGTGAAGTCTTTTCTTGAATATGTATAATAAGATAATTCAAGCAATATAATTTAATTTTAACTTGGCATTTGAGATTTTCTATTCATGAAATACATAACCTGATTTTTTTTTAAATCAATGAATTTGATCATATCTTGGAACCTCATTTCATCCTCTCTGTAGTTGTCATGGCAACAGAGAAACCAGGGTGCTACGGGGAGATGTGATTTCAGACTTCTGCTGCAGTTATTCCTATGTGTGGTCCAGAGAGAGAATAATATGGTGACTTTTTTATTAAAAAAATTGCACTTAATATATACATATAACATAATATACATTATGTTAATATAGAAGTCATGGAGAACTCTGATGCTATAAAATGCCTGCCCTTGCCACTTTGCCTAATATGTGGGTTCAGGTTTACTTTTTCCTGTTAAGCTTCTGCTTAGTGATTGTTAGAATAATTTTTGATATGTATAGTGTCTAGCTAGGGGTATTTATTGGATCTTGAAACAAACAGGATGGAGAATAGAGAATTCAAACAATTGCATGTACTAAATGATTAAGTGAAGCATTTGACTTAATTACAAATTCGTTACATAAATACGAAGCTTCCTTTGATTACAAATCCTGTTCTTCTGATGATCTAGATGGCTCTCTATCTTAATCCATATTGTTGGGCCTCTTGAGCCTACCTGACACTGGCTCACTCTCCAGTTTCATGATACCACAGCTCTCCCACGCTGCAGGCAAATATTCATGATATCCCTTTTCTCGATCCTTTAGTTTCATTTTTCTTCCTCTTTCCCTCTTTTCTTCTTGGTCTCTTTCCTGTTTTCCCTCCTTGCCTGCCTCCTTTCCCCTCTCCTCGTTCCTTCCCTCTTTCCTTCCTCAGATGCTTTATCTTGAACACTCATTGTGTAGAATTTACCTGCCACCCCACTAAATGAGTTTTATCAAATACTATATCTGTGAACAGAAACCTCACAGGTTTCAGCTATCACAAAGCAGAGAATTGGTAGCACTCAGCCAACCATACCTTAATTTCCAGTTGGGCAAGGAACTCTGACCATCTCAGTTGTACAGTTTTAAGATTTAAGAAAAGAGCAAATATTTAAACACATTTTAAACAAAAGTGTACCAGGGCAACAAGAGGTGGGCTTATAAATGCATCTTTATAATATGTATATTTTAGGATTATACCATAATAAGAATTTTCTCTTTATAATTTTATTAGAGTATAGTTGATTTACAATATTATATTTGTTTTATTACACAACATATGATTCAATATTTTAGTAGTGTTTTAGTCACTAAGTCATATTTGGCTCTTGCAAACCCATGGACTGTAGCCCACCAGGTTCCTATGTGCATGGGATTTCCCAGGCAGGAATACTAGAGTAGGTTGCCATTTCCATCTCCAGAAGATCTTTCCCACTCAGGGATTGAACTTGTTGTCTCTTGTTTTTCCTGCATTGTAGGCAGATTCTTTACTGCTGAGCCACCAAGGAAGCCTTCAGGTCACCAGGCTTCAACAATATGTGAACTGTGATCTTCCAGATGGTCAGGCTGGTTTTAGAAAAGGCAGAGGAACCAGAGATCAGATTGCCAACATCCACTGGATTATCGAGAAAGCAAGAGAGTTCCAGAAAAACATCAATTTCTGCTTTATTGACTATGTGAAAACCTTCGACTGTGTGGATCACAATAAACTGTGGAAAATTCTGAAAGAGATGGGAATACCAGACCAACTGGCCTGCCTCTTGAGAAACCTGTATGCAGGTCAGGAAGCAACAGTCAGAACTGGACATGGAACAACAGACTGGTTCCAAATAGGAAAAGGAATACGTCAAGGCTGTATATTGTCACCCTGCTTATTTAACTTATATGCAGAGTACATCATGAGAAACGGTGGGCTGGAGGAAGCACAAGTTGGAATCAAGATTGCCGGGAGAAATAGCAATAACCTCAAATATGCAGATGTCACCAGCCTTATGGCAGAAAGTGAAGAAGAACTAAAAAGCCTCTTGATGAAAGTGAAAGAGGAGAGTGAAAAAGTTGGCTTAAAGCTCAACATTCAGAAAACAAAGATCATGGCATCTGGTCCCATCACTTCATGGCAAATAGATGGGAAACTAGTGGAAACAGTGGCTGACTTTATTTTTCGGGGCTCCAAAATCACTGCAGGTGGTGACTGCAGTCATGAAATTAAAAGACACTTACTCCTTGGAAGAAAAGTTATGACCAACCTGGACAGCATATTAAAAAGCAGAGACATAACTTTGCCAATAAATATCCATTTAGTCAATGCTTTGGTTTTTCCAGTAGCCATGTATGGATGTGAGAGTTGGACTATAAAGAAAGCTGAGCACTGAAGAATTGATGCTTTTGAACTATGGTGTTGGAGAATACTCTTGAGTGTCCCTTGGACTGCAAGGAGATCCAACAATTCCATCCTAAAGAAAATCAGTCCTGGGTGTTCATTGGAAGGACTGATGTTGAAGCTGAAATTCCAATACTATGGCCACCTGATGCGAAGAACTCTCTCTTTTGAAAAGACCCTGATGCTGAGAAAGATTGAAGGTGGGAGGAGAAGGGGATGACAGAGGATGAGATGGTTGGATGGCATCACCGACTCAATGGGCATGAGTTTCAGTAAACTCTTGGAGTTGGTGATGGACAGCGAGGCCTGGTGTGCTGCATTCCATGGGGTTGCAAAGAGTTGGACACAACTAAGTGACTGAACTGAACCAGGGAAGTCACAATATTTTAATAGATCATACTCAATTTAAAGTTATTATAAAATATTAAATGTATCCCCTGTAGTGTACAACATATCTTTTAAGAATATTTATTTTATACATAATAATTTGTACCTCTTAATCCCCTACCATTTATCTTGCCTTCCCCCTTTCATCTCCACACTGGTAATCATAGTTTGTTTTCTATACCTGCTTTGCTATATACAAATTTTTTTTCTATTTTATAATTCCACAGATAAGTGATATTATACAGTATTTGTCTTTGACCTAATTCACTAAGCATAATAATCTCTGTTCATTCTTACTGTGGTAAATTATAAAGTTTCATTTTTTAAGGTGTAGTAATATTCCATTTAGTGTGTGTGACAGAGAGTGTGTGTATATATACATACAAACACACACACATATATGAAACATCTTTATTCATTGTGTGTTGATGGACTTTGGGTTGCTTTGATATCTTGACTATTACAATTAATGCTAACATGAACAGAGGGATACAGGCATTTTTTCAAGTTGATGTTCTAGTTTTCTTTGGATATATACCTCGAAGCAGAATTGCTGGATCATATGGTAATCAAAAATTTGGCTTAAAGCTCAACATTCAGAAAACTATGATCATGGCATCTGGTCCCATCACTTCATGGCAAATAGATGGGGAAACAGTGGAAACAGTGTCAGACTTTATTGTTTGGGGCTCCAAAATCACTGTAAATGGTGACTGCAGCCATGAAATTAAAAGATGCTTGCTCCTTGGAAGAAAAGTTATGACCAACCTAGTCAGCATATTAAAAAGCAGAGACATTACTTTGCCAACAAAGGTCCGTCTAGTCAAAGCTATAGTTTTTCCAGTAGTCATGTATGGATGTGAGAGTTGGACTGTAAAGAAAGGTGAGTGCCAAAGAACTGATGCTTTTGAACTGTGGTGTTGGAGAAGACTCTTGAGAGTCCCTCAGACTGCAAGGAGATCCAACCAGTCCATCCTAAAGGAGATCAGTCCTTGGTGTTCATTGGAAGGACTGATGCTCAAGCTGAAACTATAATATTTTGACCACCTGATGCAAAGAACTGACTCATTTGAAAAGACCCTGATGCTAGAAATGATTGAAGGCAGGAGGAAAAGGGGGATGGCAGAGGATGAGATTGTTGGATGGCATCACCAACTCAATGGACATGAGTTTGAGTAAGCTCTGGGAGTTGGTGATGGACAGGGAAGCCTGGTGTGTTGCAGTCCATGGGGTCACAAACAGTCAGACATGGCTGAACAATTGTACTGAATTGATGGTAATTCTATCTTTAGTATTTTAGGAACCTCCATGAAATTATTTTCCAAAATGGCTGCACCAATTTTATTCCCACCAACAGTGTACAAGGGCTCCCTTTACATCCTTGCCAACGTTTGTTATTTGTGATCTTTTTGATGATAGCCGCTCTGACAAATTTGAGGTAATCATTTTGGTTCTGGTTTGCATTCTTCTGATGATAAGTGATATTGATCTATTCTTTAATTTGGGAAGTACTTACCAATCATGCCATTTGTGAATATTTTTTCCCCATTTTGATAGGTTGTCTTTTTGTTTTGTCAATGGTTTCCTTTGCTGTCCAAATGCTTTTTAGTTTAATTCAGTCCCATTTGCTCATTTTTGCTTTTGCCTTAGGAAACATATCCAAAAATATTGCTACAAATTATGTCAAAGACTTTTATGCTTATGATTTCCATAGGATTTTTATGGTTTTCAGTCTTACATTTAGGTCTTTAATCCATTTCCTCCATAGTGTGAGAAAATATTCTAAGTTCATTCTTTTACATGTAGCTGTGCAGTCTTCCCAGTACTACTTATTGATAAGACTGTCTTTCTTCACTGATTATTTTTGCCTTCCTTGTCATAGATTAATTGACCATAAGTGCATGAGTTTATTTCTGGGCTCTCTATTCTGTTCCATTGATTTATATGTCTGTTTTGTGCCAGTATGGCATTGTTTTGATTACTATATTTTCGAAGTATAGCCTGAAGTCAGGGAGCATGATGCCTCCAGCCTTGCTCTTTTCTCTTAAGATCGCTTTGGCTATTCAAGTTCTGTTGTGGTTCCATATAATTTTATGATTATTTTCTCCAGCTCTGTGAAAAGTGTGATGATGTTAGCTATGGATTTGTTATAAATGGCATTTCTTATGTTGAGATATATCTAGCATGTTGCCTCTATATCCAAATTGATGAGTTTTTATCATGAATGGATTTTGAATTTTATCAAATTTTTTATGCATCTTTTGAGATGATCATCTAATTTTTATTCTTCAGTTAAAGTTGTGTATCATATCGATTGATTTACAGATATTGAACCATCCTTGAATTCCTGGAATAAATCCTACTTGATCATGGTGAATGACCCTTTTTTTTAATAGTTAAATTCCATTTGCTAATTACTTCAAGGATTTTGCATCTACATTCATCAGAGATATTAGCCTGAAATATCTTTTTGCAGTGTCTTGGTCTGGTTTCAATATCAGAGTAATGGTGGCTTTGTAAAATGAACTTGGGAATGTCCCTGCCTCCTCACTGTTTTGACTTGGTCTGAGAACTATTCCAAATTAGCTCTAGAAGAAATAGCTCTTCTTTATGCTTTGTAGAAATCTACTGTGAAAATGTCTGATCCTAGACTTCTGTGCTGAGAGTTTTTTGACTACTAATTCAATTTCAGTAATAGTGATTGATCTGTTCAGATTATCTATTTCTTCCTGATTTACTCTTGGAATTGCATTTTCCTAGAAATACATTAATTTCTTATAGGTTTTCCAGTTTGCTTATAACTTTATAGTGTTCTCTTATTTTTCATCTTTATGATATAGATTGTTATTTCTCCTCTTTCATTTCTGACTTTATTTGAGTCATTTCTTTTTTACTTGATGAACCTGATTTAGGTTCTTAAGTTTGCTATCTTAAAAAACAAACAAACAAACTACTCTTGGTTTTATTGATCTTTTCCATTGTTCTTTTGGTCTCTATATTATTTACCTGCTCTCTAATCTGTACTATTCCCTATCTTCTGTTGATTTTGTGCTTTGTTTAATTTTTTTCTAATTCTTTTAGATAGTAGTTTCCAAGTCTAGTTCTAACTGTTTCTTCCTGACCTGCATACAGGTTTCTCAAGAGGCAGGTCAGGTGGTCTGGTATTCCCATCTCTTGAAGAATTTCCCACAGTTTATTGTGATCCACACAGTCGAAGGCTTTGGCGTAGTCAATAAAGCAGAAGTAGATGTTTTTCTGGAACTCTCTTGCTTTTTCGATGATCCAGCAGATGTTGGCAATTTGATCTCTAGTTCCTCTGCCTTTTCTAAAACCAGCTTGAACATCTGGAAGTTCACGGCTCATGTATTGCTGAAGCCTGGCTTGGAGAATTTAGAGCATTACTTTACTAGTGTGTGAGATGAGTGCAATTGTGAGGTAGTTTAAGCATCCTTTGGGATTGCCTTTCTTAGGGATTGGAATGAAAACTGACCTTTTTCAGTCCTGTGGCCCCTGCTGAGTTTTCCAAATTTGCTGATAGTATTGAGTCCAGCACTTTCACAGCATCATCTTTCAGGATTTGAAATAGCTCAACTGGAATTCCATCACCTCCACTAGCTTTTATCATAGTGATGCTTTCTAAGGCCCACTTGACTTCATATTCCAGGATGTCTGGCTCTAGGTGAGTGATCACGCCATCATGATTATCTGGGTCATGAAGATCTTTTTTGTATAGTTCTTCTGTGTATTCTTGCCACCTCTTCTTATTATCTTCTGCTTCTGTTAGGTCCATACGATTTCTGTCCTTTATCGAGCCACCTTTGCATGAAATGTTCCCGTGGTATCTCTAATTTTCTTGAAGAGATCTCTAGTCTTTCCCATTCTATTGTTTTCCTCTATTTCTTTGCATTGATCGCTGAGGAAGGCTTTCTTATCTCTCCATGCTATTCTTTGGAACTCTGCATTTAAATAGGAATATCTTTCCTTTTCTCCTTTGCTTTTCACTTCTCTTCTTTTCACAGCTATTTGTAAGGCCTCCTCAGACAACCATTTTGCCTTTTTGCATTTCTTTTCCATGGGGATGGTCTTGATCTCTGTCTCCTGTACAATGTCACGAACCTCCATCCATAGTTCATCAGGCACTCTGTGTATCAGATTTAGTCCCTTAAATCTATTTCTCACTTCCACTGTATAGTCAAAAGGGATTTGATTTAGGTCATACCTGAATGGTCTAGTGGTTTTCCCTACTTGATTCAGTTTAAGTCTGAATTTGCCAATAAGGAGTTCATGATCTGAGCCACAGTCAGCTCCCAGTCTTGTTTTTGCTGACTATACAGAGCTTCTCCATCTTTGGCTGCAAAGAATATAAGCAATCTGATTTCAATGTTGACCATCTGGTGATGCCCATGTGCAGAGTCTTCTCTTGTGTTGTTGGAAGCGGGTGTTTGCTATGACCAGTGCGTTCTCTTGGCAAAACTGTACTAGCCTTTGTCCTGCTTCATTCTGTACTCCAAGGCCAAATTTGCCTGTTACTCCAGGTGTTTCTTGACTTCCTACTTTTGCATTCCAGTCCCCTATAATGAAAAGCACATCTTTTCTGGGTGTTAGTTCTAAAAGGTCTTGTAGGTCTTCACAGAACCGTTCAACTTCAGCTTCTTCAGCATTACTGGTTGGGGCATAGGCTTGGATTACCGTGATATTGAATGGTTTGCCTTGGAAATGAACAGAGATCATTCTGTCATTTTTGAGATTGCATCCAAGTACTGCATTTTGGACTCTTGTTGACTATGATGGCTACTCCATTTCTTCTAAGGGATTCCTCCCCATAGTAGTAGATATAATGATCATCTGAGTTAAATTCACCCATTCCAGTCCCTTTTAGTTTGCTGATTCCTAGAATGTCTACATTCACTCTTGCATCTCCTGTTTGACTACTTCTAATTTGCCTTGATTCAAGGACCTAACCATTCCAGGTTCCTATGCAATATTGCTCTTTACAGCATCAGACTTTGCTTCTATCACCAGTCACATCCACAACTAGGTATTGTTTTTGCTTTGGCTCCATCCCTTCATTCTTTCTGGAGTTATTTCTCCACTGATCTCCAGTAGCATATTGGGCGCCTACAGACTTGGAGAGTTCCTCTTTCAGTGTCCTATCATTTTGCCTTCTCATACTGTTCATGGGGTTCTCAAGGCAAGAATACTGAAGTGGTTTGCCATTCCCTTCTCCAGCGACCACATTCTGTCAGACCTCTCCACCATGACCCGACCATCTTGGGTGGCTCCACACGGCATGACTTAGTTTCATTGAGTTAGACAAGACTGTGGTCTGTGTGATCAGATTGGCTAGTTTTCTATGATTATGGTTTTAGTGTGTCTGCCCTCTGATGCCCTCTCGCAACACCTATCGTCTTACTTGGGTTTCTCTTACCTTGGACATGGGGTATCTCTTCACAGCTGCTCCAGCAAAGCGCAGCTGCTGCTCCTTACCTTGGATGAGGGGTATTTCCTCACAGCCGCCCTCCTGACCTTGAACGTGGAGTAGCTCCTCTCGGCCCTCCTGTGCCTGTGCACCTGCCGCTTCTTGGAGGTGGGGTTGCTCCTCTCGGCCATTGCCCCTGACCTTGGGTGTGGGGTAGCTTCTCTCGGGTGCAGCCCCTGGCCTTCAACATAGGGTAGCTCGTTTTGGCCGCTGACCCTGACCTTGGACATGAAAAGGAGTACGTCAAGGCTGTGTATTGTAACCCTGCTTATATAACTTATATACAGAGTACATCATGAGAAACGGTGGGCTTGAAGAAGCATAAGCTGGAATCAAGATTGCCAGGAGAAATATCAATAACCTCATATATGCAGATGACACCACCCTTATGGCAGAAAGTGAAGATGACTAAAAAGCCTCTTGATGAAAGTGAAAGAACGGAGTGAAAAAGTTGGCTTTAAGCTTAACATTCAGAAAACTAAGATCATGGCATCTGGTCCCATCTCTTCATGGGAAATAGTTGGGGAGACAGTGGAAACAGTGTCAGACTTTATTTTTTTGGGCTCCAAAATCACTGCAGATGGTGATTGCAGCCATGAAATTAAAAGACAGTTACTCCTTAGAAGGAAAGTTATGACCAACCTAGATGGCATATTTAAAAGCAGAGACATTACTTTGCCAATAAAGGTCTGTCTGATCAAGGCTATGGTTTTTCCAGTGGTCATGTATGGATGTGAGAGTTGGACTGTGAAGAAAGCTGAGCACCGGAAAATTGATGCTTTTGAACTATGGTGTTGGAGAAGACTCTTGAGAGTCCCTTGGACTGCAAGGGGATCCAACCAGTCATCGTAAAGCAGATCAGTCCTGGGTATTCATTGGAAAGACTGATGCTGAAGCTGAAACTGCAGTACTTTGGCCACGTCATGCGAAGAATTGACTCATTGGAAAAGACCCTGATGCTGGGAGGGATTGAGGGCAGGAGGAGAAGGAGACGACAGAGAATGAGATGGCTGGATGGCATCACTGACTCGATGGGCAGGAGTTTGAGTAAACTCCGGGAGTCTGTGATGGACAGGGAGGCCTGGCGTGCTGTGATTCATGCGGTCGCAAAGCGTCGGATATGACTGAACGACTGAACTGAATTGAGACGGTAGGTTACGTTATTTTTTTCTTGTTTTGTGAGGTAGGCCTGTATCACTATCAACTTCCCTCTTAGAATTGCTTTTGGTACATTGCATGGATTCTGTAAAGTTGTGTTTTTATTTTTATTTTCCTTTAGATATTTTCTGATTCTCTCTTTTATTTCTTGATCCACCCACTGGTTTTTAGTGGGGTGTTACTTAGTCTCCACATGTCTGTGTTTTCCTGTTTTTCTTCCTGTATTTGATTTTGACAGAGATGGGAATACTGACCACCTTACCTGCCTTCTGAGAAACCTGTATGCAGGTCAAGAAATAACAGTTAGAACCAGACAGGGAACAGCTAAGCCTGGCATGCTGTAGTCCACAGGGTCACAAAGAGTCAGACGTGACTTAGTGACTGAACGACAAAAAAAGAAACAATATTGTGGTCGGAAAAGTGCTTAGCATAACTTCTTTCATCTTAAATTTGCCAAGACTTGTTTTATGACCTATCACATTATCTATCTTGGGGAATGTTCCATGTACACTTGGAAAACATACTCTGCTGTTTCAGGATTAAATGTACTCTACTTATCTATTAAGTCCAACTGGTCAAATTTAAGATCACTGTGTCCTTATTGACTTTTCTGTTTGGATTATCTGTCCATTGAGGTAAATGTGGTGTTAACATACTCTACTATTATTGTGTTGTTATGAATTTCTCCTTTTATATCTACTAGTATTTACTTTGTATATTTAGGTGCTCCTGTATTATGTGCATATGTGATAAGGATTGTAATATCTCTTCCTGTATTGATTCTTTTATCTTTATATAATGCCTTTCTTTGTATTTTTTATAGACTTTGTTTCAGTGTCTACTTCATCTGCTATGATTACTGAAATATTTTTTACCATCCTTCACTTTCAGTCTATTAGTTGTTTTTTCACTTGTTCTTTCTGATTCTTTCATTCTGAACAAACTTCTCTGTCTTCTCATTTTGCTTATTTGCTTAACTTTTTCTTTGAATGTGGATGTAACAGTTATCCATCTCTCTCTTGCATGTGTGTCCTTGTGTGGGAGCATCCCTATGTAATCTATGTGTGCCCAGTTGTTTTGGTCAGAAAGCTGAATCTGATGTGAGGATAGGTCATTGTTTGTTCCAGGCTGTACTGGGTCTAATACCTTGGTGGAAGAAGTAAGTCTGGAGATGGAGGGGCTAGAGGCAGAGCCAGAGGCGAGCTGGGGCTTCTATTCTCGGTGGCTGTCGCCACTCTAGCAGAGGCAGGGTCTAGGTCAGTGTCAGGTCTCAAGGTGCCAGAGCAGAAGTTCCATGGGCTGGGTCTGAGTTCTTCTTCACTCTAAGTGTATATTCTCCCTCTCACAGCAATGGCACCTTCACCCCAGAAGGGATCATGTTAGAGCAAGAAGAGCTAAAGTGGGTGCTCAGTGTAAGCTGGGGCACGTACAGGGTGGGTGCTGGAAAAGGCCAGAGTCACAGACATTTTCAATCTTCTCCCTCCACTTTGTTTCTGGGAGTAAGCAAACATGTGTCTCTTTTCATAGGTGGAATTGAGGTTTCTTTCAGCCTTCCTGTTATCCCCATTGTTTTTCAAGCTATCTAAGAGGACTCATCTTCCTGGTGTTAGATTCTAGGCCTGAGGTGCCCAATAAGTGGTTCAAACTGCTCACTCCCCTGGGAAGATCTCTGAGCCCAGTAACCCTCCTCTTCTCTGTTCCATCCTAGAGGCACAGGTCTTGACCTAATCACCTTTCTTCCCTTCCCTCTTAACTCTTTCTTTAAATTCTCTGTTGCATAAGAGTCTCTGCCAGCTATAGTTTGTCTTCAGTGAGAACTGCTCTACATGCAGATGCACTTTTGATATGTGTTCACTGGGGGAGGTGAATGCAATAATCCTCCTAGTCCACCATGTTGTTCTCTCAAGAATTTTTGTTATTCAGCTCAAAACTAAAATAGTTATCTGCATTGATTCCTTGGGAGCATTTTCTCCCATAAAGGCTAATTCAGATTCCAAAACTATAAAAGGACAGCAGAAAAAATAAATTGAAACATTTTATTGGTAAATGACAATGTTTAGTATTCATAGGTCAAGGTCCAGATCATTCCTAGTATAGGTCATTAAAAGAAGTCATTCTTTTGGATCACAAAAATATCAGGCATACTAAGCATTTATTGAAAGTATTTATTTTGCTTCCCTATTTAAATAAAGTTCATTGTTATCTTTGTTAACTAAGGAATAAATTTTGTGTATTTAATGAATGCCTACTAACGTTCACAGTAGATTTAGATACCATTTAGGTAACCCACACTGCAAAATGCACTGAATGGTAAAGATGTTTTCACTAAAAATAGGCACTGTGAAAAATTTAAGGTGATTAAAAAGCTTAAATTAATGAAACACATACCTATGCTGACATAATTAGGTCTGAGCTTCAGCCACATCAAAAAATGTCAGCTTTCCTAATCAGCACTTTTAAAGTCTGAATAGCATTTTACCAAGAAAAGAACTATGGCAACTTCCAAAATATAATCACTTTATTCTAGTCAAACCTGGTTTGCTAGGGTGGAGTAATGGACAGTGGTCTCAGTTCTCTACTCTCAGTTCCCATGAAATGGGGAGGAGTTGTTAGACGTTTTAAGAGTGTTTGTGCACAGAAACAGGCTAGTCAGTGTAGAGCCAAGGATAATCAAGAGGATATTATGCTGGCTCACTATCTTAGCTAGGAAGGGAAAGTCTCTCCCTCTCTTTTTCTTCCTGGTCCTTCTACACTGCAAAACATGAGGATATCTGAGATATTGGATGGGTACAAGCTATACCAAGTATTAAGTGCAGTGCTTACCACCCCATTTAAATATCTAATAAATATTTCATGATTAACAAGTCTCATTCTGGAGCTATCCTCCAAACTTGTACCATCCATTGTCTTTCCCATCTCAGTTGATGCCAAGTCCATCTGTTCAGTTGCTCATGCCAAACCACTGGAGTCACCTTTGGTCATCTCAATCTCTCCCACTCTACATCTAGTCTATCAGGAAATATTAGCTTTATCTTCAAGGTATATCCAGAATCAAATCATCTCATTCTCATTACCTCTGCTGTGACTATCCTGGTTGGGACTGATATCATTTATTCCTTGCAACATGGCAAGTTCTCCCTTCTCTTATCTATTTCCTATAGTCTACTTTCAAGAGCATACAGAACAATATTTACCTTTAATTTTTAATTTGATGTGATTTCAGACTCATAGAAAAGCTGTAAAAATAGGACAAAGTGTTCCTTTAAACACTTCATCCAGACTCCCAAGCTGTAAACACTATTTTTCATTTACTATTTTTCATTAGAAAAGGCAGAAGAATCAGAGATCAAATTGCCAACATCTGTTGCATCAGAGAAAAAGCAAGAGAGTTCCAGAAAAACATTTACTTCCGCTTTATTAGCTATGCAAATGACTGTGGATTTGACTTTGACTGTGTGGATCACAACAAACTGGAAAATTCTCAAAGAGATGGGAATACCAGACCACCTGGCCTGCTTCCTGAGAAATCTGTATGCAGGTAAAGAAGCAACAGTTAGAACCAGACATGAAACAATGGACTTGCTCAAATTTGAGAAAGGACTTCATAAAGACTGTATATTATCACCCTGCTTATTTAACTTATATGCAGAGTACATCATGCGAAATGTTGGGCTGGATGAAGCCCAAGCTGGAATGACGATTGCCAGGAGAAACATCAATGACCTCATACATGCAAATGGCACCACCCTTTGGGCAGAAAGCAAAGAAGAACTAAAGGGCTTCTTGATGAAAGTGAAAGAGGAGAGTGAAAAAGCATACTTAAAACTCAGTATCCAAAACAGTAAGATCATGGCATCTGATCCTATCATTTCATGCCAAATAGATGGAGAAACAATGGACACAGTGACAGATTTTATTTTGGGGGGCTCCAAAATCACTACAGGTGATGACTGCAGCCATGAAATTAAAAGACACTTGCTTCTTGGAAGAGAAGCTATGACCAACCTAGACAGCATGTTAAAAAGGAGAGACATTACTTTGTCGACAAAGATCCTTCTGATCAAAGCTATGGTTTTTCCAGTAGTCATATATGTATGCGAGAATTGGACTGTAAAGAAAGCTGAGTGCTGAAGAATTGATGCTTTTGAATTGTGGTGTTGGAGAAGACTCTTTTTTCTTTTTTTTTTCCATTTTTTTTATTAGTTGGAGGCTAATTACTTTACAATATTGTAGTGATTTTTGTCATACATTGACACAAATCAGCCATGGATTTACATGTATTCCCCATCCCGATCCCCCCTCCCACCTCCCTCTCTACCCGATCCCTCTGGGTCTTCCCAGTGCACCAGGCCCGAGCACTTGTCTCATGCATCCCACCTGGGCTGGTGATCTGTTTCACCATAGATAATATACATGTTTCGATGCTGTTCTCTCAAAACATCCCACCTTCGCCTTCTCCCACAGAGTCCAAAAGTCTGTTCTGTACATCCGTGTCTCTTTTTCTGTTTTGCATATAGGGTTATCATTACCATTTTTCTAAATTCCATATATATGTGTTAGTATACTGTAATGGTCTTTATCTTTCTGGCTTACTTCACTCTGTATAATGGGCTCCAGTTTCATCCATCTCATTAGAACTGATTCAAATGAATTCTTTTTAATGGCTGAGTAATATTCCATGGTGTATATGTACCACAGCTTCCTTATCCATTCGCCTGCTGATGGGCATCTAGGTTGCTTCCATGTCCTGGCTATTATAAACAGTGCTGCAATGAACATTGGGGTGCACGTGTCTCTTTCAGATCTGGTTTCCTCGGTGTGTATGCCCAGAAGTGGGATTGCTGGGTCATATGGCAGTTCTATTTCCAGTTTTTAAAGAAATCATTGGAGAAGACTCATGAGAGTCCCTTGGATTGCAAGGAGATCCAACCAGTCAATCCTAAAGGAAATCATTCTTGAATATTCATTGGAAGTACAGATGCTGAAGCTGAAACTCCAATACTTTGGCCACCTGATGCGAAGAACTGACTCATTTGAAAAGACCCTGATGCTGGGAAAGATTGAAGATGGGAGGAGAAGGGGACAACAGAGGATAAGATGGTTGGATGGCAACACAGACTCAATGGACCTGACTTGGAGCAAGCTCCGGGAGTTGGTGATGTACAGGGAAGCCTGGTGTGCTGCAGTCCATGGGGTCACAGAGAGTCGGACATGGCTGAGCAACTTGACTGAACTGAACTGATTTTTCATCAAATACTGCTGCATTCTCATCCATAAGGTTTGCACCATTTTGCATTTTTATCAGCAATACATGACAGTCTGTTTCCCCACAGTCTTGCAAATAGTGTGTTTCTAGATTTTTGAACTTTTACCAATCTGCTTAATGAGAAATGATATCTCAGAATAGTCTTAATTAGCATTTATATTACTATAGATAAGATTGAATTTATTTTCACATGTTTAAAGACATTTAAACCCTTTTGGATAGACCACTTCTCTTTCAGTCATTTTACTCTTAGGATTTTGTTTTTTTGTCCCCAGAGTTTTAAGCATTCCATACATTAATGTTATTGTGTTGTGCTCAGTCACTCAGTCATGTCAGATTATTAGCAACCACATGGACTGTAGCCTGCTAGGCTTCTCTGTCCATGGGGATTTTCCAGGCAAGAATACTGGAATGGGTTTTCATGCCATCCTCCTGGGGAACTTCCCAATCCAGTGATTGAACCCCGGTCTCCCACATTGCACGTGGGTTCTTTACCATCTGAGCCACCAGGAAATTCCTGTTAATGTTATTATATAGTAACTAATACTAGCTACTATTAGCTAGTGACTAATGCTAACATAAGTATTACCTGTGATGTTACAAATATTTTCCTCTAGTGTGTTGTCATGACTTTGTTTATGATTGTTTTTTTGCTGTGCCAAAGTTTCATATTTTTATGTGGTCAAATATATCAATTTCTAATTTTCTCTAGATTTTGAGTTACTACTAGAAAACATTTTTGTACCCCCAGGTATTATAGAAATTCATATAGGAATTCATCTGTTTTCTACTGGTATTTTTGTCATTTCTTTTCTTTTCTTTTCTTTTAGTGTTTAGATTCTTGAACAATGTGGAGCTTATTCTTGTGTGAAATAAGGCATAGATCTAATTTTATTTTTTACTAAATACCAATTATTTCAGAACCATTGCTTAAAATGCCCATCCTTACCCCAGTGAATTGAAGTGTTATCTTCATCATACACTAACATTTTATATGCACTTTGCTCTATAGCTAGTCTTTTAGCTCTTTCTTATTGATCAATCTGTCTGCCATGCACCAGGACCACCTTATTTAAATTATAGAGGTATTATTTTTAATGTTTTGTAGAGCTGATCTCTTGGTATCTTTTCTTTTAAAGTATTCTCCTAGGTATTCCACATAAAACTTGTATTAACTTGTCTAGATCCATTAAAAAAAACTTGCTAATATTTTTTTGGGGTTTACACTAAACTGATAACTTAGGGAGAACTGATACATTTAATGATGTCGAATCATGTAATTTAAGAACTAAGAATGTCTTTCCATTTGTTAAAGTTTAATATTATGTTCCAAAGTCTAATATTATGTTAAGTTTCCTTTATGTAAACTGTATATATCAGGTTAAATTTATTTCTAGATATCTTACTTCCTTATTGCTGTTATAAGTCAGGCATTTTATAGTCATTATATTCTCTGATTGTTTTTTCTGCTTATGAAAACTATTAGGGTCACATGTTAATTATATATTCTGATAACTTCCTGAATTTTTTTATTGTTTGAGTTAACTTTTTCATTGACTATCTGAGTGTATGATCATATTTTCTGTAAACAGCAATAGTTTCTTTTTCTTAACCATTTTTGTGACTCTTAATAATTTTTCTCATCTGATTTCATTGTTGTTGTAGTTGTTCAGTTGCTAAATTATATTTGACTCTTTACAACCCCATGGACTGCAGCATGTGAAGATCCCCTGTCCTTCACTATCTCCTGGAGATTACTCAAACTCATGTCCATTATGTTGATGATGCCATCCAACCATTTTAACCATTTGTCACACCTTTGTCGTCCTGTCCTCAATCTTTCCCAGCATCAGGGTCTTTCCCAATAGGTGACCTGTTCGCATCAGGTGGCCAAAGTATTGGAGCTTCAGCTTGAGCATCAGTCCTTCCAACAAATATCCAGGGTTTATTTCCTTTTGCATTGACTGGTTTGGTCTCTTTGCTGTTCAAGCGATTCAAGATTCTTCTCTAGAACCACAGTTTGAAAGTATCAGTTCTTTGGAGTTCAGCCTACTTTATGGTCCAATTCTCATATCCTGTATATGACTACTGGAAAGACCATAGCTTTGCCTATACGGACCTTTGTTGGCAAAGTCATGTCTCTGCTTTTTAACACACTGTCTAGGTTTGTTATAGTTTTTCTGCTTATCTGAAGTTGTTGATATTTCTCCAGGCAATCTTGATTCCAGCTTGAAATTTATCTAAGCTGGCATTTCGCATGGTGTACTCTGCATGTAAGTTAAATAAGCAGGGTGATAATATACAGTCTTTATGAAGTCCTTTCTCAAATTCGAACAAGTCCATTGTTCCATGTCTGGTTCTAACTGTTGCTTCTTGACCTGCATACAGGTTTCTCAGGAGGCAGGTAAGGTGGTATGGTATTCCTATCTCTTTAAGAGTTTCCCACAGTTTACTGTGATCCCTATAGTGAAAGACTTTAACATAGTCAATAAAGCATAAGTAGATATTTTTCTGGAATTCCCTTGCTTTCTCCATGCCAAAAAATGTTGGCAATTTGATTTCTGGTTCCTCTAGCTTTTCTAAACTCAGCTTGTACAACTGAAAGTTCTTGGTTCGTGTACTGCTGGAGCCTATCTTGAAGGATTTTGAGCATTACCTTGCTAGTATGTGAAATGAGCACAACTCTATGGTAATTTGAACATACTTTGACACTGTCCTTCTTTGGGATTGGAATAAAAAGTGATCTTTTCCAGTCCTGTGGCCACCGCTGAGTTTTCCGAATTTGCTAGCATGTTGAGTATACCACTTTAACAGTATCATTTCTTAGGATTTGAAATAGCTCAGCTGGAATTCCATCACTTCACTAACTTTGTAGCAATACTTCCTAAGGCCCACCTGATGTCACACAACAGGATGTCTGGCTGTAGGTGAGTGACCACATCATTGTGGTTATCTGACTTTTTTGTATAGTTCTTCTGTGTATTCTTGTCCCCTCTTCTTAATATCTTCTGCTTCTGTTAGGTCTATACCATTTCTGTCCTTTATTGTACCCATCTCTATATGAAAAATTCCCTTGGTAGCTCCAATATTCTTAAAGAGATCTCTAGTCTTCCCCATTCTATTGTTTTCCTCTATTTCTTTGCTTGTTCACATAAGAAGTCTTTCTTATCTCTCCTTGCTATTCTCTGCTACTCTGCATTCAGTTGGTTATCTTTCCCTTTCTGCTTTGCCTTTCAATTCTCTTCTTTTATCAGCTATTTGTAAAGCATCCTCAGACAACTACATTGGTTTCTTGCATTTTTTCCTTCTGTATGTTTTTTTTTTCTTTTTTGTTGCCTCCTATACAATGTTATGAACCTCCGTCCTTAGTTCTTCAGGCACTCTGTCTACCAGATCTAATCCCTTGAATCTATTTGTCACTTCCACTGTATAATCATAAGGGATTTGATTTAGGTCATACCTGAACAGTCTAGTGGTTTTTCTTACTTTCTTCAATTTAAGTCTGTATTTGCAATATGGAGTTCATGCTCTGACCCACAGTCAGCTCCCAGTCTTGTTTTTGCTGACTGTATAGAGCTTATCCATCTTTGGCTGCAAAGAATAAAATCAATCTGATCTTGGTATTGACCATCTGGTGATGCCTATGTGTACAGTTGTCTCTTGTGTTGTTGGAAGAGGGTGTTTGTTATGACCAGTGCGTTCTCTTGGCAAAACTCTGTTAGCCTTTGCCCTGCTTCATTTTGTACTCCAAGGTCAAATTTGTCCTTTGCTCCAGGTATCTTAATTTCCTACTTTTGCATTCCAGTCCTCTATGATGAAAAGGGCAACTTTTTTGAGTGTTAGTTCTAGAATGTCTTTGTAGGTCTTCATAGAACCATTCAACTTCAGCTTCTTCAGCATCAGTCATTAGGGCATAGACTTGGATTACTGTGACAATGAATGGCTTGCCTTGGAAATAAACAGAGATCATTTTTTCTGTTTTGAGATTGCATCCAAGTACTGCATTTTGGACTCTGGTCGACTGTGAGGGCTACTCTATTTCTTCTAAAGGATTCTTACCCATAGTAGTAGGAAATATAAGGGTCATCTGAATTAAATTGAACCATTCCGGTCTATTTTAGTTCACTGATTCCTAAAATGTTGTTCACTCTTGCTATCTCCTGTTTGACCACTCACAATTTACCTTGATTCATGGACCTAACTTTCCAGGTTCCTATACAATATTGTTTTTTACAGCATTGGACTTTACTTCCATCACTGGTGACATCCACAACTGGGCATTCTTTTAGCTTTGGCTCCGTCTCTTCATTCTTTCTGAAGTTATTTCTCCAGTAGCATATTGGGCATCTACCGACCTGGGGAGTTCATCTTCAGTGTCATATCTTGCCTTTTCCTACTGTTTATGGGGTTCTCAAGGCAAGAACACTGAAGTGGTTTGCCATCCCCTTCATCAGGGTACCACTTTTTGTCAGAACTCTCCACCATGATCTGTCCATCTTGGATGGCCCTACATGGCATGGCTCATAGTTTCACTGAGTTAGACAAGGCTGTGGTCAGTGTGATCAGTTTGATTAATTTTATGTGATTGTGGTTTTCATTCTGTCTGCCTTCTGATGGATAAGGATAAGAGGCTTATAGAAGCTTCCTGATGGGAGAGACTGATTGTGGGGGAAACAGTTTTGTTCTGATGGGCAGGGCCATGCTCAGTAAATCTTTAATCCAATTTTCCATTGATGGGCAATTTTCTGTTGTGTTCCCTCCCTGTTGTTTGAAGTGAATTGTTAGTTGTTCAGTCATGCTCAACTCTTTGTGACCTCTTGAACTGCAGCCCACAGGGCTCCTCTGTCCATGGGATTTTCCAGGCAAGGATACTGGAGTGGGTTGCCATTTCCTTCTCCAGGGGATCTTTCCAACCCAGGGATCAAACCTAGGTCTCCTGCACTATAGGCAGATTCCTTACTTACTGAGCTACGAGGGAAGCTCCCTGTTGTTTGACCTGAGAACAAACTGCAGTGGGGGTGATGAAGATAATGGACCTCCTTTAAAAGTCCCCACGCATGCACTGCTACACTCAGTGCCCATGACTCTGCAGCAAGCCGTTGCCAACCCATGCCTCCACCAGAGACTCCTGGACACTCACAGGCAAGTCTGAGTCAGTCTCTTGTGGGATCACTGCTCCTTTCTCCTGGGTCCTGGTATGCACAAGGTTTTGTTTGTGTCCTCTAAGAGTCTGTTTCCCCAGTCCTGTGTAAGTTCTGTAATCAAATCCCACTGGCCTCCAAAGTCAAATTCCCTGGGGTTTCTCAGTCCCTTTGCCAGATTCCCAGGTTGGGAAATCTATTGGGAAGTCACTACTCTGTGCCTCAATACTTCTGTTGACTTATTGGCCTCTTGTTTGATTAGCAGTATGAGCTTGCACTCAGTAACATAACTTTTATAACCTCTCTAATTAAGATAAATTATCTCCTCTCATATATTTATGAACATATTTCAACAAGTTGTACTAAGGAGGTAAAAATAATCTGTGCCTCTTACTTTTAAATAGAAAATAGAAAGTTTCTTTAAATACTGTTATTTGGACAAGCTTGTTTTCTTTGCTTCAGTAGTGATGAAGTATCATTGGATTTTCGTGCTTTAGAGATTTCTGTATCCAATCCATGCAAGAGATTATGAAAATATAGTTGTTCAAGAGAGCTTCCCTGGTGGCTCAGATGGCAAAGAATCCACCTGCAATGCAGAAGACCTGGGTTCGATCCCTGGGTTGGGAAGATCCCCTGGAGGAGGACATGGCAGCCTATTCCAGTATTCTTGCCTGGAGAATCCCCATGCACAGAGACTGGTGGGTTACAGTCCATGGGGTCACAAAGACTTGGACACGACTGGGCTACTAAGCACACAATTGTTCAAGGAACACTACCTTGAAATAATGAGTCTTCAGGAGGGAGAAAATACAGTGAAGCCTATTAAAGGTTAGACTTGGTTTCTAGCTCCACATATGAGAAATTGGAAGTCGCCACTCCACCTTAATAGCAACTAGAAAATCAACAACTCTTATTGGATCTAAAAGAGAAGATGGTGGATATAGTGCAAATTGCTTCCCCCAAGATTGGAGAGACAGACAGGTCATCACAGCTTAAGAGAGTAGAGACTCATGAGCTGAAACTGCCATGGGGACCAGTACTGGAATAGGAAAACTGGATTTGTAATGGGTTAATTTCTGGGGGGCTCAGTTATAGAGGCCACAGTATTGTGAGATATACTTCTAGGAGCTTGACCATTTCCCCACAGTAATATCAGAATAATTTTCCTGTGATTCTAGCAGGAGAAAGGGGGGAAAACAGTCATTTTGAATTATGCTAGGGCACCATGTTATTCCTAGTAAGGCCTTCCCACAGGGGAAACTAATCAGAACCTAACTATCTATATAGGAGGAAATAAATATCCAACTTAAACACATTCTAGCCATCCTGTCCCACCTAAGAAAGAGAAAAAAAAATTAAAAATGAGAGATGAAACCATATAAAACAATTAAAGAAGAGTGGAAGACAAAAATAGGAACAAAGGGCAACAAATACAGTATATTAATCACAGTGAATGCTTTTTTTATTATGGAGATAAACAGAATGTATCTCTTTATTGCTGCTTGAAGTTTTGACTTCATCTGATACCCAGTAACTTTACTTTGGGAATTTACTTTACACAAGGGATTCAGAAAGAATGTTCCCTGAACTTGATTATGAGGACTTCTTTACAAACATTTATCCCCAAATTTTCTCCTTGGAACACATTATTTATGGGTGGAAAAATAAACATTTATATCAAACTCAGTTGTGGGGTTTTTGTTTTTGAGGTATACATTATATAATTTAGAATCAATCACTCTTTGGTCTTAATAAAATGTAAGCAATTTGACCTTTAAACTTTTTTGATATCTTGAAGTTCAAAATGGACTGATGTCTACCTAGAACTCAAGGAAAAATCAGAAGAAACTGAAATCATTAGAGCTTGGCATTTTGCACATATATGTTCAAAGGATGTGGGTCCATGATGTACCAGAAAACAGGCTGGCACTTGTTTCAGTTTCTTTACAGTCCATTGTGAATCCATCGAGCATTCAGTGTATGTCAGTGTACAGTGTACAGTCCAGTGTATAATGTACATCCAATGTATTCAGTGTACATCTAAAGTACAGCATAGTGTACAGTCCCATGTACCATATAATGTACAGTCCATTGTTTAACATAGGGTATATTCCAGTACACTCAATGTACATCCAGTGTACAGTATAGCGTAAAATTTAGTGTAACAGTGTACATTCCAATGTACAGTATAGTGTACAATCTGGTACACATTTAACTGTGCATTCCAGTGTGTAGTTTACATCTAGTGTACAGTCCAAGTGCACATCTGGTGCATATCCAGCACACATCCAGTGCACATATGGAGCAGATCTGGCCCACATCTGGAGTACACTCCAGGACATATCTGGGGCACATCTGGGCACAGCTGGTGCACATGTGGCGCACATCTGGAGTATAGTCCAGGACACATCTGGGGCACATCTGGTGTACATCCCAGTGTACAGTGCAGTGTATACCCAGGCTACTGTCCAGTGTACATCCCATGTACAGTTCAGTGTACAGTCCAGTATATACCAGTGTACATCTAGTGTTCAGTCCACTGTACATCAGTGTACATCCAATGTACAGCCCCACGTACAGTCCAGTATAGTCTATCATACCAGTGTATAGTCAATGTACAGTCTAGTGTCTCTGCTTGTCTTCTGTATGTCCATAAAACCCTATGAATGGCTCTTAAAGTCAATAGTCAATAGGTTCAAAGAAGGAAGGATAAAAGGGTCAAAATTTAAGTGAACTGAAAATTGGATTGCTTGACACTGAATTCAGGTCAATGGTGTACCAGAGCTCTCTTGTTCCAGCCTACGTGAACAATGTTCAAAACATCAGGAATTTTGCCAGCTGACTGTTAAGCCCTTTGGAGCTTGAAATTGGTGCAAATGGTTATATCAGGGAAGTCAGTAAGCACTGAAAATCAGGGCTTTTGTTTATCAGAGTCTGTGTTCTAGTGGACAACATCCATGATTATGGTACAGTAAATCCAAGTTCTTATCCATGCAATATGTGCCACTGCTAAACTCCTGGATGCCAGTGTCTGACAGTTCTAACACTACAATAATATTATTGTTAAACCTTCCACTGCAGGGTCTTTCTTGATGGTCCAGTAGTCTAGGTTCTGCACACTCAGTGCAGAGGGCACAGGTTCAAACCCTGGTCAGGGAATTAAGATTCCACATGCCACATGGTGTAGCCAAAAAAAAAAAAATCTACCTTTAGAGTAAGGTTTAGGTAAGACTTTTGTCAATCTGGGATTGAAGAAAATAAGATAATTGGGAAAAATAATGTATAACACTTTCTTATATAAACAGTTTTCTACATAAACTTTTGATTGACTGTAAAGTAGAGCTGTTTTTTCCTTTTTTCTTTTGGTGTAGGTTTCTACAGATTGGATATATGTCCATAGAAATTCTTTTCAAAATAGTTGGCCAGGGCTAGGTTACAACCTGTAACTATGCAACAGTAATGCTAACATGATCACAGTGGTGTTGACCCCCATGACTTCTGACTTCATGATCACCCTATTCTAGCCAGCTAAGCAAAAGCAATACATCAATGAAAATATCCACCAGAGGAAATGCTCCTTTGGGGACTGGATCAGACCTGTCTCTGTCTTCACACTACCTCAAGCTTAGTCTGGGGAAAGAACTCCTCCAAGCTGCTTTAGCATCAGTTTGCTGCCACCCAGCCTGATGTAACGATGTCCATAATTAACACGGGTTGCTGCTAAGTTGCTTCAGTCGTGTCTGACTCTGTGCGACCCCATAGATGGCAGCCCATCAGGCTCCACCGTCTCTGGGATTCTCCAGGCAAGAACACTGGAGTGGGTTGCCATTTAATGCCTTCTTTTCTTTTAAGCCACACAGCCTCATTAAGAAAGTAAAATGTTTGTAAGTTTCCAGCAGATTTTCTCCTTCTGGGTTGTGGAAGTTTTTTGGCTATTAGCACAGCACTCTGGGTCAGGAAAGTTCAGAGAATTACTTCAATAATATGACAGCCTCATGCATTTAAAATGGAATTCAGTGCCGGCTTCCCTCAGAAGCATTCATTGAAATTCCATGCATGAGCCATTTCTGAAGCTGCTTAACAATGTCTGTCATGTTTACTGGCTGGTTACAGCTTTCCTCAAGTTCATTAGGATGGACTGGGCTTCCCTGGGAGATGTGTAGCCTCCCACAGCTCATTCTACATCTTGTTCTGAGCAGGAGCAGTGGCCGTTGCTGGGCCATCAGGTGCTGCTATGCACATCCATTGTAAATGTTAATGGTCTAAATGTACCACATAAAAGGCAGGGATTGTGGGAATGGATCAGGAAACAAGACCCAAGTATATGTTGTCTACTTTTAATCTATGTGTTTTTATATTTAAAATGGGTTTCTTGTAAGTGAGTGGAGAAAGGTGCTAATTTCAAAAGAGAAAACTTTAAAGCAAGAAATGTTATCAGGTATAAAGAGGAACATTAATGAAAAGGGATAAATTCTTCAAAAAGGCATAATAATACATAAAGTATATGTTCATTAACAACAGAGCACTAAAATATATGAGGCAAAAACTCAGGAATAAGTGAGAACTAGATGAATCCAACACCCATCTAACAAAAGTAGATCTAACAGGCAGAAAATCAGTAAGGACATAGTTGAGCTCAACAAGACACTCAGCTGGAGGTAATGGGTATCTATCAACTGCTTCATTTTGATAACAGCAGAAGAAACATTCTTCTCAAGGTTTCATGGATCATTCACCAAGATAGGCCACATTCTAGGCCATAAAACACACCATAAGAAATTTGTACATACAATGTATGGATGTGAGAGTTGGACTATAAAGAAAACTGAGCACAGAAGAATTGATGCTTTTGAACTGTGGTGTTGGAGAAGACTCTTGAGAGTCCCTTGGACTGCAAGGAGGTCCAACCAGTCCATCCTAAAGGAGATCAGTCCTTGGTGTTCATTGGAAGGACTGATGTTGAAGCTGAAACTCCAATACTTTGGCCACCTGATGCGAAGAGCTGACTCATTTGAAAAGACCCTGATGCTGGGAAAGATTGAGGGCAGGAGGAGAAGGGGACGACTGAGGATGAGATGGTTGGGTGGCATCACTGACTCGATGGACATGGGTTTGGGTGGACTCCAGGAGTTGGTGATGGACAGGGAGGCCTGGCGTGCTGTGGTTCATGGGGTTGCAAAGAGTCGGATACGACTGAGCGACTGAACTGTCTACTCTCAGAACTACCATGGAAATAGCTAAAAATTAACAATGGAAAGATGATTAGAAAAACCTGAAAAATATACAAAAATTAAACATTACACTTCTAAATAACATGTGGATCAAACTAGAAATCTCAAGAGATATTAGAAAATATGTTGAACTAAATGAAAATACAACTCACCAAAATTTGGGAAACAGTGAAAGCAGTTCTTTGACAGAAATTTATAGCATTGAATGTATATTTTAGAAAAGAAGAAAAATCTAAAATAATAAGTTTATACTTTAGGATTCTAGAGAATGATCAGCAAATTCAATGGAAGCAGAAGAAAAGAAATAAATAAAAACTAGACTGGAGATCAATATCATTGAAAATAAAAAGTCAGTAGAGAAAACCAATGAAACAATTTCTTTGAAAAGATTAATAGAAATAGCAAATTTCTAGCCAGGAAAGTAAAAAAGAAGGGTGAGGATATACATTACTAATACCAGAAATTATAGAGAGGCTATCTCTTCAGATTTCATGGATATTAACATAATAAAAGAATACTATGAACAATTCTATGCCCACAAATTTGATAATAGATGAAATAGGCAAATTCTTTGAAAGTCACAATCTGTTAAACTCATAGAAAAACAAATAGATACATCTGAATGAACCATATGTATTAAATGGAAAGAATAACTAATCACTCTCCAAAACAGAAAGCACAGGTCCAAATGAGTTTACTGGTGAATCCTATCAAATAGTTAAGGAATTATCTACAGTCTCTTTCAGAAAATAACAGTATTTCCAAACTCATTCTATGAGGCAAGTATCACTGTAATACCCAAATCAGACAAAGACAATACAAGAAAAATACAAACCAGTATCTTTTGTGTGTCCTCAGTCATTAGGTCATGTCTGACTCTTGGCAACCCCATGGACTGTAGGTTGCCAGGCTCCTCTGTCTATGACATTTTCCAGGCAAAAATACTGGGGTGGGTGGCCATTTCCTTCTCCCAGTATTTCTTATGAACATAGATATGAAAATCTTCAACAAAATCAAGTATAATGATATAAAAAAAGAATTGTACACCTTGACCAAGTGGGATTTATACCACATAGATAAAGCTGGTTATAAATTTGAAAATCAACTATTATAATCCATTACATCAACAAGCTAAAAAAGTAAAACCACATGATTATATCTGTTGATGCAGAAAAATTTTTGACCAAATCTAACACCTTTTCATGGTTAGAACACTCAGTAGACTAGAAACAGAGGCAGACTTCTTATGCTTGATAAAGAAGATTTTAAAATTCTACAGCTGACATACTTAAAGGTGAGAAACTGGAAGCTTTCCTCTAAGATTAGGAACAAAGCAATGATATCTCAGTACTCCTTTTCAACATCCACTATTGGAAGTGTTAGCTAATGCAGTAAGACAAAAAGAGGAAATAAGGTATGCTGTTTGGGAAGGAAGAAATAAAACTTTGTTCATAGATGGCATGACTTTCTATGTAGAAAATATGGAAGAACTGACAAAAATCCTCTGGAACAGATAATTAATTATAGCAAGGTTGTGAGATATAAGGTCAATATTTAAATATCAGTTTCTTTTCTATATATCAGCAATGAACAAGTACAATTTGAATTGAAAATACTACCATTTACATTATCTCCCTCAAAATTTAAATAATTAGGTACAAGTGTAACAAAATATTTTATAGATTTATGTAAGGAAAACTACAAAACTCTGAAAGAAATCAAAGAAGAACTAAATACATGGAGAGACCATGTTCATGAGTTTAAAGTCTGATTATTGTGAAAATGTCAGTTTTTCTCAACTTGAGCTGTAGATTCAATTCAATTCCAATCAAAACCCCAGCAAGTTATTTTATAGATATCAACACACTGATTCTGAAGTTGATATGGTAAAGTAAAAGACTCAGAATACCCAGTAGAATGTTGAAAGAGAAAAATAAAGTTGAAGGACTGACAGTACCCAACCTCAGGAGTTACTATAAAGCTACAGTAATCAAGACATTGTGACACTGCTAAAAAGATTAGATAAACAGATCAATGAAACAGAGTAGAGATCCCAGAAGTAGACTCTCATAAATATAGTCAATTGATCTTTAACAAAGGATCAAAGGCAAGGCAATGGAGGAAAGACAGTCCTTTCAACAAATGGTGTTGGAACAACCGCATATTATGCAAAAAAGAAAAAAAAAGGAATCCAGAAACAGACTGTAGACCCTTCAAAAATGCTAATTCAAAATGGGTTGCAGACAAATATGAAACACAAAAGAAAAAACTCATAGAAAACAACATATGAGAAAACCTGGATGACCTTTGACAGGGTGATGATTTTTTAGACACAACATCAAGGTATGATCCATGAGAGAAAGAATTGTGATGAGGTGGATTTTACCAAAATAAAAAAATTCTCTTTTGCAAATTACACTGTCAAGAGAATTAAACAAAAATCAGATTGAGGAAAACATTGGCAAAAGACAAATCTGACACAAAGGTCTTATTTAAAATATGAACAAGATAAGAAGAAATGCTGAATTTACTACTTCTCATGAACACATCAAAAATATATCAACATGTGGAACATTCTCACTGACAATCAGTTGAAGACTGGAAGACTCATATACAACCAAGCTGTAAAAAAGATCCACACAGAATAATTTAGGAAGAGAAGAAATCAGGTTGGGACCTGTATCTCTGAGATGGGACTCAGAAGAAAAGAGAGATTACATGAGTGGCGATCCTCCCTGGGGAGTGAATAGTTTGAGACACTTACTGGGCATCCCAGACCTGGGTCAGACCCAGGGAAGATAAGCCCCCTTGACTGGTTGGAGGGCCAGTGGGACTAACAGGAGAACTGTGGGAAGCCTGCACTCCACTCCTGAGGAGCTTACACATGCTTGTCTGTTCCTGAGTCAGGGCAGAGAGGGTTGATGGTCAGCTGTTTGTTCAGTTTTGAAAGACTGTCCCAGTGTGCACCCTAGCCTGAGCTGAGCAGATGCTCCAGCCTCACTTATTTCATGACATAGCTCCACACTGGCGTGAGGGCTGCTATGGCCAAGGAGAGAATTCACTGTGGGACACAGAGGTGGCTCAGACCCAATCTGTTTCTGAGCAGTGTGGGGGCAGCCATCACTGACACCTAAATAGTCAGCACATCAGAGGCAGACCAAATCTGTGTCTACGTCTGGACTGCCAAAGCCTTCGCCCTGACCTACACCAAGAGCTCACACAGGTCCCCTGTGCCCTTTGGAGAGGCAAAAAACCAGGGCAAGGGAACACAGTCCTAGTGGAGAGTTCAGCTGTAGGACAAAAGAGGCCTGAAGATCTGAAGCAGCATCTGATCAGGACACTGGTAACCATTACTATTACTTACACAGGCAGTACATCAGGAGCAATCTATTCTCTGACCCTGGCTGAACCACTACATCTCATTCCCCAAACCATGCAGAATTTTCACACCAGCCCCTTTTGCTCAAGCATTGCTACCCTCTGGGGCAAGGGTGCCAGTGTTGGAAGGGGAGAGAGAATTACACTTAAAATGAATGTAGCCAGCTCAAACTTGATCCTCAGGGCTTTTGCTTCCTCTATTTGGTACGTTACTCCACTCCTAAAAGGGCAGTGATGGCCACTGAGCCTGTGAGCCTGGCTCAAACGTGGATCCTTGCCTAGCCACTACATCTCCTACGAAGATAACTGCCAGCATGCCATGGAGAAAGAGATGATTCATGTCCATGTCAAATACAGCTCTGCTACCAAAGCCACTGGGCATATGCAGACCATGTGGATGTTTCTACTTAAGGACACCCCTTCAAGACCACAGAAGGTAAGCGTTTCATCTAACTTCAAAGAAACAGAGAAGTTAAGAAAAATGAGAAGACAGATGAATTTGTCTCAATTGAAAGAGCAAGAAAAAACCATGGGGAAAAAAATCTAATGAAAAAGAAACAATTTACCAGTTAAAGAATTCAAAACATTAGTACTAAGAATGTTAACTAGGGATAAGAATTGATGAGTACAGTGAGAATTTTTAAAAGGAAATGAAAAATATATTTTAAAAATGAGTCAGAAATGAAGGCTACAAAAGGTGGAATGAAAAACATACTAGAATGAATTAACAGCAGACTAGGTGATACAGAGGAATGCATAAGTGATCTGGAAGACAGAATAATGGAAATTGCCCAATTAGAAGAGCAGAAAGAAAAATAGGAAAAAATGAGAACAGCTTAAGGGACTTCTGGGACAACATCAAGCATACTAGCATCCACATTATAGGGGTCCCAGCAGAAACACACAGAGAGAAGTAGGTATGTATTAAATAGAAAATGTATTTGGTAAAATTATGGCTGAAAACTTCACAAACCTGAAGGAGTGATATGCAAATATGCAGCCACATGAAATACAGAGGATACTAAACAAGGGAAAAATAACAGACACACAATAAAACATATCATAGTTAAAATGGCAAAAGGGAAAGAGAGACTTCTAAAGGTAAAAAGAAAAACAGTCATATACAAGGAAACCCCAATAAGACTAGCAGCTGATTTTTCTGCCAAAGCTTTTCAGGCCAGAAGGGAGTGGTGTGATATATTGAAAGTGCTAAATGGGAAAAACCTACAACTTAGGATACTCTACCCAGCAAGACTGTAATTTAGAATTGAAGGAGAACTAAAGAATTTCTCAGACAAGTAAAAAGTGAAGAGTTCATCAATACTAAATGGACCCTAAAAAATGTTAAAGAGTATTCTCTAAGTGAAAATAAAAGGCTATAACAAGAAATAAGACTCTATAAGAAAGTATTGCCTCAAAAAGAATAAAATATCTAGGAATAAACTTAGCCAAGGAGATGAAAGACCTGCACTCTGAAAAATGTAAGATGCTAATGAAGGAAACTGAAGATGATACAAAGACATGGAAAGATATTCTGTGCTTTTGGATTGGAAGAATTAATATTGTTAAAGTATGCATACTGCCCAAAGCAATTTACTGACTTAATTTAATCCCTATTAAAATACCCATGACATTTTTCACAGAACTAGAACAAATAACCATGAAATCTATATGGAACCACAAAAGACCCTGAATAACCAAAGTAACCTTGAGAAAAAAATAAAGCTGGAGGCATCAAGCTTCCTGACTTCAGACTATACTACAGAACCACAGCAATCAAAACAATATGGTACTGACACAGAAAGATAAGTGAAATAGAATAGAGAGCCCAGAAACAAACACACACACTGTGGTCAATTAATCTATGACAAGGAAGGCAAAAATAACCAGTGGGGGAAGACAGTCTCTTCAATAAGTCGTTCTGGGAAAACTGGATAGCTACATGTAAATGAATGAAATGATAACAGTCTCTAACACCTTATTCAAAAATAAACTCAAAATGGATTAAAGACCCAAATATCAGACCTCAAACCATAAAACTCCTAGAAGTGAACTCTGACATAAACTGTAGCGTATATATATTTTTTGATCTGCTTCCTAAGGCAAAAGAAACAAATGGGACCTAATTAAATTTAAAACCTCTTGCACGGTAAAGGAAACCATCAACAAAACAGAAAGACAGACAACCTACTGAACAGGAGAAAATATTTACAAATGATAGAACAGTAAGAGATTAATATCAAAATATATAAATAGATTATATGTCTCAATATCAAAAAATATACAACCTGATTAATAAATGGGCAAAAAACCTGAATAGATATTTTTCCAAAGATGGTACACAAATGGCCAATTGGAACATGAAAAAAATGTCACTGTCAATCATCAGGGACATGCTAATAAAAACTACATTATCACCTCACACCTCTCAGAATGACTATTATCAAAAAGTCTACAAGCAAGAAAATATTATTGAGGATGTGGTGAAAAGGAAACCCTAGTACATTGTTGGTAGGATTGTAAATTAAAGAAGTCATTATGGATAATGTGGAGATTCCTCAAAACTAAAAACAGGACTACCATATATGATCCAGTAATTCCACTGCTGGGTATATATCTGAAAAAAACAAAAACACTAATTTGAAAAGATGCATGCATCCCAACATTCATAGAATTATTTTCAGTAGCAAGATATGGAAGCAATCTAATTGTCCATCAACAAATGAATGGGTAAAGATGTGGTATATGTGTATGTATATGTGTGTGTTTGTATGAGTATGAATACTCAGTTCAGTTCAGCTCAGTTGCTCAGTTGTGTCCGACTCTGAGACCCCATATACTGCAGCACACCAGGCCTACCTGTCCATCACCAACTCATGGAGTTTACTCAAACTCATGTCCACTGAGTTGGTGATGCCATCCAACCATCTTACCCTCTATCGTCCTCTTCTCCTCCTGCCTTCAATCATTCCCAGCATCAGGGTCTTTTCAAATGAGTCAGTTCTTCACATCAGGTGGCCAAAGTATTGGAGTTTCAGCTTCAGCATCAGTCCTTCCAATGAATATTCAGGACTGATTTCCTTTAGGAGGGACTGGTTGGATCTCCTTGCAGTCCAAGGGACTCTCAAGAGTCTTCTCCAACACCACAGTTCAAAAGCATCAATTCTTCGGTGCTCAGCTTTCTTTATAGTCCAACTCTCACATCCATACATGACTACTGGATAAACCAAAGCCTTGACTAGACGGACCTTTGTTGGCAAAGTAATGAGTATTACTCAACCTTAATAAAGAATGAAATTCTGCCATGTGCAACAGTGTGGATGAATATAGAATGCATTATATGTAGTGAAATAAATCAGAGAAAAACAAATGTTCAACACTTAAATGTCAAATTAACCAATAAAATGACTGTATACAGCAAAACAGAAAGACTTACATAGAAAACAAACTGGTGCTTACCAGTGGGGACAGGGAAGCAGAGAAGGGCAAGATAGGGGTAGGTGATTAAGTGATAGCAACTACTATTTTTTAAAATAGATAAGCAACAAGATATATTTTACAGTGCAGTGAAATATAGCCATTATTTTGTAAGTACTTTAAATGGAGTATAATATATAAAAATATTGAATCACTATGTTGCACACTTGAAACTAATATAATATTATAAATCAAATACACTTCAATAGCAAAAGAAACAAAAACTAAAATCAGAATTTTATGTAAAATGTCCAAAATTTTAAATGCTGACTACTAGTTCAAAAGTTGTAAAATACTATATAAGTAAAACAGATCACATCTTCTGTCATGATATAGTTTGTAAGTTTCTCTTAAGTTCAAAATATAATCAAAAGATATTTAAATGTATTTGAGGTTGCATCTCTTGTCTGTGAATGAGGAACTGGGCTGAATGAGTCATAAAAGTCAAACTTTCCATTTTATTGCTTCTTTTAGGATTTCAGGATTTTCTTGTGCCTATGGGCAACATAAGGGTTTTACCATTTCCTTAAATAGATCTTACTCAGATATTATGAGGGTATAAGCTTGGTATTATTTTATTTGTTTTATTCATTTATTTTTAAAATAAATTTTGGAAATATTTGGCCAGGGGCTTCTCTGTATATTCATGGAATGCTGAACATAAATAAGAAACAATATCAAGTATCAGCCTGAAGAGAGAAAACATATGGGTTTGAGACTTAGAGGAAATAAAGAAGAGCAAGAAGGAGAACTAAGAAAGAAGAAAATAGATCAAGGTGAAGCAACCCTACTGGGAAAAAGTATTCAAGTGCTGAGATTTGAAAAAAAACTGGTATATAAAATAAGGATATCATTCCCTGGAGGGTCATAGATGAGAGGGAAGACTAAGTTATGGAAAATCAAGTTGCTAAATTATAAAACTCTCATGATGAGACCATTATCACTCTTATGTAACATACATTAATCATATTAAATCCAGTGGTTGCTTTAAAATGTAAATAGTAAAGGAAATGGCTTATTTTTTTTTGTCAGTGAGAATCAAAATATTCAAACTCTGCCAATTTGTTGATCTGCTAGCTTAACAGAAGTTGGTTGGTGTTATTGAAACATAAATCTATGTAATGGAACCCCCAAACAATGAAATTATGATAAATTTGCACAACACCAATCTATCGTGAAAAGGAGATAAATTACAATGAAATAAACTTGTATCAAATGGTATTTATATAATAGTAATTTTCATGCTTACTAGGTTATGTGATGCCAAAGAGGTACATACAGTATTGTGTGATGAAGGGTGAGGATGTGGTGAAAAGGCTTCTTCCCAGGCTGGATACATAGACAGCAGAGAGTTTTCATGAAATTTGGGGTTAAACCAAGAGAAAACTGGAAGAGTAGTTGTTCAAGTCACTAGAATGATGCTGGATATAAGATGAGGCAGAAAGATCAAAAGGACAATGGGGAGGGGACAGACATGAAAGAACAGTGGACAGGCACGATAAAGAGGGAAGAAAATTGACCAGAATACAGAATGAGAACAAGTAAGCCAGAGTTATAGAGGAAGACATTAAGTTTCTACATTGAGGAAACATCAGTGTGTTTTTGTTGATCTTATGACAGAAAAATTTTGAACAGATGTCAAAATTGTAAACCAAACTTTGCTGTGCACTCAGGAAGTATAAACTTGCAAAGAATGTGCTGGCAACCTAATAATGAAGAAAATCTGGAAGAACTAAAAAATCATGTTTCTTTAAGTTCATCAAGGAGCTGACATCACAAGATAATCAACAATCCTGAGATCCTGAAGTGGAGAAACCCTTTCAAGAAGAAAACTGGACCCGAAAACTGCCTCATCTGTGATCAAGTATGAGAGGAGGAGGCACTTCACAAAAGGTATGTCTGCTATCGCGTGCAAGCTCCTTCTCAGAAAAATGTGTGCTCAGAATAATGACTAGTGTCAAGAATATTGGAGCAGGTTGCCATTTCATACTCCAAGGGATCTTCTCAACCCAGGGATGAAACCACTGCTCTTGTGTCTCCACTGGCAGGTGTATTCTTTACCACGGCACCACCTGGGATGCCTAGTGTCAAGTCAGAAGATAGTAAAAATTACTCTAGATAGTATTGCCTACAGTGATCATTGGCTACAGAGAAGGGTGAGCAGAGCCAAAGTCTTGTTTTGCATATCTGTGAAGAAAAAGCCTTATGCAGCTAGAGGAGTGGCAGCAAGGCTAGTCACACACAGAACACACAAGAAAAGACATGTTGTAGCTGAATACAGGCAAAAAGTTAGCCCTTTAATTCCTGGAAGAGGTAAGAAACAATTATGGGTCTAAAATCAGGTAGGAAATATCATTCAGAAATCTCCTGATTCAATGGAAAGGACAAGTAACTCCCAAGTAAGACCAATGGTGGATAGAAGGCAGAGTTTTGATGAATTCAGTTTGCTAGTATTTCTTAGAGTTTTGATGACTATATTCATGAAAGAGATGGGAATACCAGACCATCTGACCTGCCTCGAGATAACTGTATGCAGGTTAGGAAGCAACAGTTAGAACTGGACATGGATGCAGAGTACATCATGAGAAACACTAGGCTGGAGGAAGCACAAGTTGGAATCAAGATTGCCGGGAAAAATATCAATAACCTCAGATATGCAGATGATACCACCCTCATGGCAGAAAGTGAAGAATTCTTGCTGAAAGTGAAAGAGGAGAGTGAAAAAGTTGGTTTAAAGCTCAACATTCAGAAAACTGAGGTCATGGCATCCGGTCTCATCACTTCATGGCAAACGGATGGGGCAAAAGTGGAAACAGTGTCAGACTTTATTTTTCTGGGCTCCAAAATCACTGCAGATGGTGATTGCAGCCATGAAATTAAAAGACGCTTACTCCTTGGAAGGAAAGTTATGACCAACCTCAGTTCAGTTCAGTCACTCAGTCGTGTTCGACTCTTTGTGACCCCATGAATCGCAGCACACCAGGCCTCCCTGTCCATCACCAACTCCTGGAGTTGACTCAGACTCATCCTGATTGAGTTGGTGATGCCATCCAGCCATCTCATCCTCTGTCGTCCCCTTCTCCTCCTGCCCCCAATCCCTCCCAGCATCAGGGTCTTTTCCAATGAGTCAACTCTTCGCATGAGGTGGCCAAAGTACTGCAGTTTCAGCTTCAGCATCAGTCCTTCCAATAACACCCAGGACTGATCTCTTTAGGATGGACTGGTTGGATCTCCTTGCAGTCCAAGGGACTATCAAGAGTCTTTTCCAACACCGTAGTTCAAAAGCATCAATTTTTCTGCATTCAGCTTTCTTCACAGTCCAACTCACATCCATACATGACCACTGGAAAAACCATAGCCTTGACCAGATGGACCTTTGTTGGCAAAGTAATGTCTCTGTTTTTTAATATACTATCTAGGTTGGTCATAACTTTCCTTCCAAGGAGTAAGTGTCTTTTAATTTCATGGCTGCAGTCATGATCTGCAGTGATTTTGGACCAACCTAGACAGCATATTAAAAAGCAGAGACATTACTTTATCAACAAAGGTCAGTCTAGACAAGGCTATGGTTTTTCCAGTGGTCATGTATGGATGTGAGAGTTGGACTATAAAGAAAGCTGAGCACAGAAGAATTGATGCTTTTGAACTGTGGTGTTGTAGAAGACTCTTCAGAGTCCCTTGGACTGCAAGGAGATCCAACCTGTCCATCCTAAAGAGATCAGTCCTGAGTGTTATTGGAAGGACTGATGCTGAAGCTGAAACTCCAATACTTTGGTCACCTGTTGCAAAGAGCTTACTCATTTGAAAAGACCCTGATGCTGGGAAAGATTGAGGGCAGTAGGAGAAGGGGACGACAGAGGATGAGATGGTTGGATGGCATCACCGACTCAATGGACATGGGTTTGGGTGGACTCTGGGAGTTGGTAATGGACAGGGAGCCATGGCGTGCTGCAGTTCATGGCGTCACAAAGAATTAGACATGACTTAGTGACTGAACTGAACTGATTCATGAGAAATATTGGTTTCTAATTATTTTCTTATGATGTGTTTGTCTGGCTTTGATGTTAGGGTAGTACTGCATGCATGCATGCTAAGTCGCTTCCGTCATGTCTGACTCTTTGCAACCCTATGGACTGTAGCCTGCCAGGCTTCTCTGTCCATGGAATTCTCCAGATAAGAATATTGGAGTGGGTTGCCATGCCTTCCTCCAGGGGATTTTCCTGACCCAGGCATCAAACCCGTGTATTTTATGTCTCCTGCATTGGGAGGTGGGTTCTTTACCACTATTGCCCTTCTAATAAATTGTGAAGTACTATGTTGTCCTCTATTTTTAGACATTTGTAGATAAATATAATTTCTTTTTTAAAATTATGTTCAGACTACTAGTTCTATAAGTTGCTAAGTGTTGAAGTCCAACTATAATTGTAGAACTTTTAATTTCCATTTCAGCTATATCAGTTTTTGCCTCATGTATTTGAATGATTTCTTGTTATATACATATGTATTTAGCATAGTTGTTTTAATAAACTGATCTGTTTTCATTATTTTGTAATCTCCCTGTTAATGGTGTAATATTTGCTCTGAAGCCTATTATCACATTAATATAGTATGCTGATATTAGTATAGGCATTCTGACTCATTTGTATTAGTAGTTGATATGTATTTTCTATGCTTTTATTTTTTATCCATCTGTATCTTCCTATTTAAATAGTCCTGCAACATCAAAAATTATTATAGTGTGATCACATGAGACTTAGGAATACAAGGTTTGTTTATAAAACAATTAATGGGATAGCAGATATTAATGAAATAAAAGACAAAATCACATGATCATTTCAATAGATATGGAAAAAATTTTTGGCAAAATCCAACACTCATTTATGATGAAAACTCTTGTTATACTAGGAATATAAGGAAACTTTCTCACTCCAATAAAGGGAATCTACAGAAAAATCCTACAGCTAATAATTAATGGTAAAAGGCTGAATACTATTCTGTTAATATCAGGAAACATGTATTATGTCTGCTCTCATCCTTCCTCTTCAACATGATACTAGCGATTCTGTTCAGTGCAATAAAGCAAGAAAAAAAAAAGGAAAGGATAAACTAAAATTGTTTTAATTCATAAATGGCACAGTTTTCTGGGCTTCCCTCATGGCTCAGCTGGTAAAGAATCTCCCTGCAATGCGATAGACCTGGGTTTGATCCCTGGGTTGGGAAGATCCCCTGGAGAAGGGAATAGCTACTCCAGTATTTCGGCCTGGAGAATTCCATGGACTCTATAGTGTTCTACCAAAAAATTCAGAATAATCTATGAAAAAGCTACTAAATCTAATAAATATTTTCACAAGTTTGTCGGGTACAAAATTAATATAAAATTTCAATTTTATTTATACACACCAGCAATGAAGAAGTGGAAATTGAATTTTAAAAATAGTATCATTTATAGTAGTAATATAAAACATGAAATAATTAGGAAATATTCATGCTGAATGTTATAAAACAGTAGTGAGAGAAATCAGGAAGCCTTAGATCAAATGAAGACCTGTGTCCTATTTATTAGATTGAAAGACAAAATATGGTCATAATGTCAATTCTCTCCAAATTAATCTATAAATAATTGTACACAGTTCAGATACAAGCAAATTTTTTTTATATAAATTGACAGTGGAAAAGGATAAAGATCTAGAATAGTTGAAACATATTTTGAAAAAGAACAATGTTAGAGATCTCACACAATATGATTTTAGGACTTAATCTAAAGCTATAGTAACCAAGAAAGTATGCTATTTGCTAGAGAATGGACACATAAACCAGTGGAATAGAAAGGATAGGCTAGAAATAGCTCCACTTATAAATGTCATTGGATTGCCAAAAAGGTAGTTCATTAAGAAATTATAAACTTTTGAATAAATGATGCTATAATATTTGGATATCATTGTGCAAAAAACTGAACTTAACACCTTGCACTATGTACAAAAATTAACTCAAAATGGACATAAACCTAAAAGAGAGTTACAAGAAAAAGATTTTGGTGAGACATGTTCCTAAACTATTAAGAAATATATGACTCTTTGTTTCATCTAGGCTAGTAGAACATAATTTGAGTTTAAGCTCCAAATTAATTCAAGTGTTTATAACTGTGAAAAACATTCAGGGAACAGTTTAATATTTGGCATAGTTTTAGTGCAGGGAAGGGGAAACAAGATGTAGGAAAAGATCTTGATTATTAACTGTGGTCTTTGGAAGAAAAATCTCATTCTTTTTGTTCTTCAGCCTCCACTCAGTCCACTGACCAGAAACCCCTACTCCTGTCATCTCCTCCATTTACTTTCAGGACCCAGGGTATAATAATTTCCCAATGTGTAATAACAAATTGACATATTAAATTATTAATAGCTCAAAGCAGAAATTTATTGTTTCAACATTTCTGAAGGCCAAGAAGTCTGAAATAAAGGTGTTGGCAGAGCCATATTTTCTGTGCAAACGTACAGGGACTCTTTCCTTGTCTCCTCACAGCTTCTAATGGTTTTCTAGAAATTTTAGGTGTCCCTTGGCTTGCAACTTTACAATTCCAGTCTCTGCCTTTGCCATCACATGGTGTTCTCCCTGCTTGCTTAAGGCTTTGCGTTGCTGTTTTCTTATAAGAACAACAGTTTCATTGGATTGAGGGCCCACCATACTCCAGTATGATCTCATTTATTACACTTTCAGTAAACCTACCCCTACATAAGGTTGCATTATGAGGCTAGAACTTTAACATATTTGGATGGAACCTTAATTCAATCTCTAATACAGCGTGTAGAGAATCAGGTCCTTGTGACCTAGGAGGCCCTGTATTCCCACTGATAAGTCAGGAAGGGATGTTTTGTTCTGCTCTAGGCCTATCACGTTAGGGCTTAAGAGGTGCAAGATTATTTGTCTGTAAGATTATTTTTATCCAGGTCTAAGTTTTTCAAATTCCCAAACAGGGCAGATTCCTCACTCAGTAGGCTAAAGAGCCCTGCCCTTATTCCTGTCAACATGTCTTCCCAATATTGACCCTGATGCTTGTACTGCACAGTCCGGATATTCTCATCTATGTCTAAGACACTGTCATCTACCAGTCCTTCGGTTCTACCCTTCCCCACACCCTCATGTAAACACCAGAGTGTGTGCTAGCCCAGATGGGTAGTCAGCTTCTCTAAGTTCTCTTATATTAGTGATTTTTACTACTAGTCCATGCATACATGATGATTAACTTTTTCTGATCTTCTAGTGAGCTCCTGCCCTTGACGGGATTCTCGCTCTCTTCTGTCTCCTGCCAGACGACAGCAGCCTGCTATGCTGCAACGTTTCTACCCTTTAGGACTGCCGGCTAGCATACTGGACAGCAGAGGCTTGACTTGAGGCATTTCCTGTGGGGGGAATAAATTAGGATTGCAAAACTGGTTTGTAATGTATTAGACCAAAAAAATGAGTATTAGAAAAATGCTAGGAAATTAAACCTTAATAAATAAAATAGATAAGGATAATAAAAGCAAGAAATAAACTCTCTTGGTCACTTAATGGTTTTTGGCTTTCAAATCCACTAGCCATAAAACAGGAGCAATGCTAACTCCTGAACTTATCAGTCCATATATATATATATTCTTAATATGGTTTACTCTTTTCCTGAAAATATATCTCCAATTTCTAATTCACTTTCCATGTCTGATTTTCTTTACCACATGACTTGTTTACATCTCATGCTTTACAAAGAAATGACTCTGATTGACCTCAGGTTACTTTTATCTATCTATTGTTTTAAAATTTAAAAAGATAGGGAAACATACTCTTTACAACCCAACAGTAACATTGATGACAAGAAGACTGTGTAGTTAACATTTTCAGGTTGCTAACATCAAGTAATTTTGAAATTATAGCTATAGATCCAAACAGTAATTTGAATGTAAGAGACAATATTCTCAGTCAAATAAGGCCTGAAAAGTTTACTTCATATGAGTGTTCTTTGAGGATATTATTAGTGGCAGTTCTCCAGGAAGGGAGAAGTAAACCCATGAACACACTCTGAGATGCATTAAAAGAATGCTGAACAAATAACTTGGTGAATTTTACTGTTTTCTAAATAAGTAAACCTCCTCATGTTATACAGTATTAGTCAGGCTCTGCTGAGATAGTAAAATAACCCTGGTCACTCAGTGGCTTAATCTAACAAGTCTATCTTCACATTATATGTGCATATAACATAATATCCACACAGCAGAAAATCTTTGTTCTTTTTAAACATGTGGAATATTGTTTTAAAATGACCAAATATTAAGCCGCAAAGAAATCTCTAATAAATAGCATAAAGTCTACATCATAGAATTGTTAAATTATAATGCAGTAAAATTAAAATCAGTGTAACAGTGATAATAAAAATTTTCCACATGTTCAGAAACAAACAAAAAAAACAAAACCCTGAATAAAACATTGCCTAAAAAGAATAAAAATCATAAGATTTCAGGTTGTTTCTGAATTACAGAAGAAACAGACACATACACAAAAAGAAATCAAGGTATATATGAGGCTACTTGGTGAACAGAATTCTGAGAAGTTCTCCTAAATTCCTATCTCTTCTCAAAACTCCCTTCCCTCAGCATAGGTAGGATTGTGAATATGACAAGACAGTCATTCTCTTAATCGGGTTATACTATATAGCACACTCCGGGAGTTGGTGATGGACAGGGAGGCCTGGCATGCTGCGATTCATGGGGTTGCAAAGAGTCGGACACGACTGAGCGACTGAACTGAACTGAACTGATATAGCAAAGGCGAAGGAATTTTGCATATTTAATTTAAAGCCCCTCATCAGTTGACTTTGTTGTTGTTGTTCAGCCATTCAGCTGTGTCTGACTCTGCAATCCCATGGACTGCAGCACAGAAGCCTTCTTTGTTCTTCACTATCTTCTGGAATTTGCTCAAATTCATGTCCAGTGAGTTGGTGATGCCATCCAACCATCTCATCCTCTGTTGTCCCCTCTCCTCCTGCCCTCAATCTTTCCCAGCATCAGGGTCTTTTCCAATAAGTTGGCTCTTCACATCAGGTGGCCAAAGTGTTGGAGTTTCAGCATTAGGCCTTCCAATGAATATTCAGGGTTGATTTCCTTTAGGATTGACTGTTTCAATCTCCTTGCAGTCCAAGGGACTCTCAAGAGTCTTCTCCGGCTCCATAGTTGACTTTGAGTTATTTCAAAGGGAGATTGTTCCCAGTAGGCCTGACTTAATTAGTTAAGCACACAAAAAGAGATCCCCCTGTTTTTTTTTTTTTTAAGTTCCATGAAGGCAGACATCTTACATTCTTTATTAGCTGCTATATCCTCAGTGCCTAGAACAGTGTCCTTAGCTAGTAAGTAGATGCTCAACAAATGTCTATGAAGTGAAGGAGCAAGTTGATGTTTTGAAGAAGCAAGCTGCAATATTGTGAGGACCAGGTGGTTAGGGCATGGTCTCTAGAAGCCCTGGAGGGGTAAGCTGCCAGCCCAACAACCATCAAGCAAACAAACAGGGACTTTAACTTTCAGCTAACAGTTTGAATTTAGTCATCAGTCTGAAGGATATGGGAAGTAGATCTTTCCCTAGACAAGCCTGCAGACGAGGGTGCATTGGACCTTCATTATAATGTATGTAATGCTGCAGAAAGTGAAACAGTGAAAGTGAAGTCGCTCAGTTGTGTCCAACTCTTTGTGACCCCATGGACTATACCCTACCACATTCCTCCATCCATGGAATTTCCAGGCAAGAGTACTGGAGTGGGTTGCCATTTCCTTCTCCAGAGGATCTTCCCAACCCAGGGATCGAACCTGGGTCTCCCGCATCTATGTAGGCAGATGCTTTAACATCTGAGCCACCAGGGAAGTCTGCTGCAGAAGTCTCAGCTAAAAAACACCAGGCTCTTAATCCCACAGAAACTGTGATACCTTTGTTTTAAGCCTCCAAGACTGTGGTAAATTTTTATACAGCAATAGAAAATTAATACAGGCTGATAAAATTTGATCTCAAACCAAATGAAGTAGAAATAGCTAATATATACCCATTTTACTTAAGTGTATAGATGCAAAAGCCCTAATATTAGTTACCTGAACTCAACAATGTATGGAAATAATACATCATGTGGGTTTTAGCAGAGGTTGATTCTTATGTCACTTTCATCTTTTCTACTCCCAACTCCAAATCTCACTCATCTATCAATATTTTTGAGTAAACAAGCCTGACAAGCCTGCATAGGATGAGACAAGATGAGATAGCATGAGGGCAGGCGAAGAACCACTGTGGTATCTCTACTCTCTGGGGTGTACAAGGGCTGGGGAAGAAGAGATGATCATGGATCCTGGAGACCCATGGACACACCCCTACCCTGGAGGGATGGGCTCCTCAGGAATTTCCCTTGGTCTTTAGGAGCTGAGAAGGAGCTGAAATGATGATGTGAACTGAGACTACTTCATCTTTAAGGCTTAGAGAGAGCAAAGACATTATAAACCAGAGAGTCTTTCCTCTGATCCAGATTGACAGACCCTTCTGAAACTTTTCTATTCTACAGAAAGCTTCCACTGCCAGACACAATTAGTGGACAAAGAAAAATTACAACACTCGAGGGAGTACTACATCCAGAGAGTAAAAGACCAAGAATATATACCTATAAACTTCATAAATTCTAAGGACAAAACACAATCTGACAAACTTCCAGATTTTTTTAAAAAGTTATTTACATAGGAAAAGTAATCAGAACTTCAGACTTCTAGTTAGTATTAGATTATTTCTCACTTTAACTTATATTCTTTGAGTGTTACACAACTATGTCCCACCCCCACTGCAACACACTTAAATCTATAAAGGTAATTTTCAAGAAATGAGATTGTATCAGTATAGTTTGACACTGATGACTTTGCTATGCTTATGCATGCATGCTAAATTGCTTTAAATCATGTCAGACTCTTTGCAACCTTATGGACTGCAGCCTCCCAGACTCATCTGCCCATGGGATTCTCCAGGCAAGAATACTGAAGTGGGTTGCCATTTCCTTCTTCAGGGGATCTCTCTGACCCAGGGGTTGAACCTGTATCTCTTATGTCTCCTGCCATTGGCAGGCGGGTTCTTTACCACTAGCACCACTTGGGAAGGCACTATGCCTATAGTGGGTACTTATTAAGATTTAAGAAATTCTTACTCTCAACTCCAAAATGATAGAGTGAATATATAAGTGTGAAAGAAAGATATTCACAGATAATGTAAGCACTGAAAGAATCCATCAGCAGCATAACCTATCTGAGTGAAATACTGGAGAAGCAATAAATGGATCAGTGCAAAAATTGTAAAAAAGGACACTGTGGAGCAAAGAACATTTCAGTGCATACAAATTAAAGCAATGCACATGTAGAAACTGTCTAGGAAGAAGTGACTTAATGATATTTTAAATATAAGGGGCCAACTGTAAATAAAAACTTGTTAATATTACTCAGCTATATCAGCAAAACTTAGAACATGGAAGAGAGGATGAGTGGTATTTGGAAAAGAGAAAATTAGTAAAAGAATCCCCAGGTCTCATCTATGTCATGGAGGAGAAAAATGGGCAGGTAAAAATATTTTAAAAATCACAATTTATTGGCAGAAACATATTGGTTGAAAATGTTTTGGAAATCTTGATTGTATATGAGAGTAAAGAAATGGAAAATAATATTTAAAATGTATATATGTATATAACTGAATCACTTTGCTGTATGGCAAAGTGTGCCATTTATAGTAGCACAGAATTATAAATCAGCTATATTTTAACTTGAAAAATTAAAAAAATATAGTAAAGAAATACGTGTTTGTCAGTGAGCATTGAGAAAATAACACAGTAGTTAATGCAATGAAAAACTTAATGAAACTCTCAAATTAAAAAATGAAAAAGGATATGAATAACAATTTGATCAAACTGAAAAAAAATATGGAAAAGAAAAAACATGAACAAACATCAAATAAAAAATGACTATAAATACATAGTGATACATCATTAAAGCATCTAGTCATAACAGTCCTGGTAGTTAGGATCAATAATCCTGGAGACGACAACTAAAATGGCTTGACAAAAAAAATCACCTTCTAAAAAGTTCAGAGGCCTAACCAGAGACTGAAAAATTGTGAGACTGAAAATAGGAAGAGAACTACACCTCAGAGTTGAACCAGAACTTTCTGTGCCTCGAGAGCAAATGCCCATATAGAAAAGGCAGCTCAGAGACAGTTTCTGGTAAAGGGTAAGAGATGTGAGGTGTTAGGGGGCTGAGTCTGAGCTTACAGGGATTAAGCAAAAGGGGAAGTACTTTTGTTCATAACACTCCCTGCCATCTAGGGTTTTTGCCCTGAGACCATTTTCCAATTTTTGGGAAGTTGCTGAAAGGATGAATATTCTTGGTGTTTTTGTGAGTTAGAGGAAATGAGGTTTGGAGTTTTGTGCCCACCAACAGCAGAAGCTCCATTGTTAACAGTCCTAACCTGGACTGGAACTCTGGAGAGCTATTTTTTGACTATGTTCTGGATAGTCATCTAGTTGAACAAGGAAATTCTCAGCCCTTGGTTCTGAGAATGTTACTACCCTCAGATGCCCTGCAAAAATAGGCAAAATCCTCCCTCAAGAAGGCTTTATCATCCTAGATTTGAAGTTATCTCTGAAAATATTTTTCTAATAATATATTCAGAAAATACTATAAATCATACCTGGTGACAAGATAAAATGATCCAGAAACAAGAGAAAATACCAAGGGACTTTAGATAATAAAAGTGATCAGATGCAGACTTAAAACAGCATCTCTGTTTCTGAGATTAAAATCATACTTTAAGAACATCAGCAAGAAATTGGAAACTAATACAAGTAACATTAAAGCACTGAAAAAGACCTGAATAGAAATTATAAGCATTAATAACAAATTAAAAATGAATGAATGAATTTAACAACAGATTGATAAACTGAAGATGTTAAAGAAATTATCTACAATTATGGACTAAAAGCAAGGATGAAAAATACAGAATGTTAAGAGCTGTACTTGATACAGTAGGAAGGTCTAAGATACACTTGAGTCCAAGTAAATAAGAAGAGAGATAGTGCAGAAATAATATCTGAAGAGATAATGGCTAAGAGCTTCTGGTACCTGATAAAAACATAAATTCAGGGATTTGAGGAGATTATATTTAAAATACATAACATGTGGGTTCAGGTGTGCATGCACAAAGTACACGAAGACAGAGGAAACTTTGAAAACTAGACAATGAAAAATCTTAAAAGCAAGTAGAAAAAAAGATAAGTTGCACTCAAAAGCATGATAGATTGATGGCTAATTTCTTTCTATGACCTTTGGAAGTTAGAAGAACAATAGGAAAAGACCTCTAAGCTAATAGAAAGTAATTAATGAGCTAAATTTCTCTACCTAGTGATTATACCCTGGAAGAATGAAATCAAAAATATTTTAAGATCAAAAAGCAAAGCAAACAAAACTGAGAATATCTTATCAGCAAACACAAACTGAAAATTCTTAAGGTCATTATGAAACAAAAGGAAAATGATCCCAGGTAGAAACTCTGTTATAATAGATAATTTTATTTGTATAAATAAAAATCTTAATTCTAATAATAAAGTTAGAAATAAACATGACAAATTATAAACAAAAAAGTTTTATGTGATCAAATAAAATTGAAAATGCACATTTAGACATGAAATATTAGAATATTCCAGTTGATTTATGAATTTTTAAAATACAAATCTTAATAGTTATAAATTGCATCAACTACAGACACAAAAATACTTTGGAGAAGAGTTAAGTCTCTGTTCACCACATGCTTGTCTTTTCTAAATCATCTTGTTCTTAACCATGTCAGGGGAGAAGGAGGACGTTTAGGAGATTAGGAGACTTGGGACTACCAGAATAGCTCCCATTACCCAACTTTCCTCACAGCTTAACTTTGGCTAAATATATATTTGATTTTGAGTTTGAATGTGGGATACCCAGAACAGGAATATTTGGGACATCTGTTCCACCAGTATAATTTCAGAGACTAAAAGCTGAGATATTTTTTAAAAATTGTGTAATTCTATACGTACTTTCAATCATCTAAACTAGAATATCTAAAGATAGGGCCCAGAAATCTGTCTTTCTAAAAATTTCTCAATCCAGCACTAAACTGAGAACAGGTATTTGGAAACCACATCGATAACAAAATCTGCGATTTACACCAACAAATCTGATTAGTTCAGATTAGGGTGCTATAAAGAAGCAGCCAATAAGAATGTTGCCCTAAAGGATCTTTCAGTTTAATTGGGAGAAAAAAAAATGTATAGAATAAGTTGTACACTTATAAAGGTTATGACAAGTGGAAGCATAGCACAAGGAAAAGTAAGGCAGAGTCAAGGATGGCATCATGGAAAAGATAACATGTGATAAAAACGGGATTGAATGAGAAGGGAGGGCCAGGAAAAATTGTTAAGAATTGGATTTTCCAGACAAAGGGATTGGTATATAAAAGACACATTATTAAAAATTCTTAATGATGTTTTTATAGGTCCTTAAATGTGGGAGTGAACCAACTTCCCCAGGGGAGACCTTGAGAGCTTCCATTTATAATCAAACAATTAGCTCATATTAACAATTCATGAAATTCTATGCATTTGGCATAGAATTGTGATTAATATACACTTTGGAACATTTTCAAATGGAATCCTTTGTTTAAATACTCTCTCCCCATCGCTTTCGCAACCATTCTCCTTTGATTACAGCCAGTATGAGGAGCAAGAGATATTTGTAAACTCAACATGCAATGAGGGTACTAGTAGTGGTGGTGATGATGATAGTGAGAAAGATCTCATATGTGAACAGTGTGGCCAACGCTTGCTACTTTGCCTGGAGTCCAGGTACAGAACCAGTGGGGTGTGAAGGACCAGGGGAGGAGGGAGAATGAGCAGACAGTACAGCCTGCATCTGATGAGTCTTTAAAACACTGATACCAGGGATTAACACTGAATGAAAACAAAAGAGGGAAATTATCAGCCTTCATTCTGTGGGTTCTTTAAATGATTTGTATATTTACTTTACAAATAAATAAAATAAATTCCCCCACATTGGTTTAAATGGAGCCATGGCATCACGGACTGCAATTTCAGTGCTACCAAGAAAGCTGTTGCTATGGTTTCCATTATGTGGATGCTATAAATCCATGAAACTACACCAGTACAAAACACAATTATGCAACTCTACTGCAGCACATCAGAATTATTTTTCCAGTTATTTTTTTTACTTTGAGCACCAGAAAAGCCTAAACCCACAAAACAAATCAATAAAATTATTATAACAAAATAGCATCCTTGATTCCCATATTCTGATTACAATTTTCCACATATTTTAGGAGGGAGGTTCAAAGCTTAGTATACTTCTAAAGCTACATATTTTCACATGTTCTACATCTTTCTTGATTTAGTTTTCATTTATTTTGCCCACTCTGGGTTGCACACATTTTAATAGCAAGGAGAATGTTGGCAATTTTTTATATTCTGGTGTAATCTTACCAAATATGATTCTTCATTGTAACATAAGACACGTTTCAGTACGTTATGTTCTTCCTAATAGAAATAGTGGTATAATAAATGAGAGCTTTAAATCAATATTAGGTTTGCTAGTAATTCATTTAGATTTAACATTGTAATAGCTACACAATTGAGAATAAGAGTTCTGGTTTCCATTCTTTTTCTGAATGCCTAAATGAATATAACATTTGTGTTGTTTGTCATTTCCTTATTTCATTTCCCTAAAAGTTATCCTTAGAGGAATAAGGTAGCTCTGTGTAAAAAAGATCAATCACGCTGATAGTATTAATCAGTGTTTAGTACTGTGATACTTACTCGTAGTAAACAGCCAAGATGCTTAGGCAAATGCTTCTCACCAAAAAGAAATAGTTTAAAAGTACATGTCATGGCTTCCTTTTGAAGTCTCTAATATATTTACACTCACATGTTCATATTTATGATATTTTTACCATCTGTATCACTTCTTTAAAACTGCCCAGTAGTATTAATTCTTTAACAATATTTGTGTAATTTAATTCAATGGGCATTCTTTAAGAAACTTTTATGGAAATCATGTACTGCTGGGTGCTCTGGAGTACATAAACACATGCACATATAACACTGTCTGTTTCCTCAAAAGATTATTATTTAGTTAGGAAAAGAAGCCTAACTCTCAAACAATATAAAGTGGAATGTTATTCAATGTTGAAAACATTATGTACTAAAATAAATTTTCTAGCCTTATGGATGATAGACTTTGTTGGGCTTACTGCTCAAATGCTGCATTTAGATAGGACCTAGAGAACTGAGAAAAAAGGCAATGATTTGTGAACTCATGGGTTCATGATACCAGGCCATTCTTTTTTTTTTTTTCCTTCTCAATGTGCACCCATCATTTCTCCACCCCTGTGGGCCCTTCATCATCTCAAGCTTCCAAAATGTCCCAGGGGGAAGAACATAGAGTCTCCAAACAGACTTTGAATAATCATAAACTCTTTTTCACTTGTATTGGCTAAAATGTATCTTATGATGCTTGGGTCATTTGTTGCTTATCTCTCTCTTGGGGCCATGACTTGCCTTTAAGTACAAACCTTTAGTAGGTCATTGTATTATGCTCTGATGTCTCATTGGTCTCCTTCTGGTCCTGTAGCCCTCAATCTAAATGCCCGTATGTAGCCTATGCAGGTGTATTTCTCTAGAAGTAGGGGTAACCAAGCTGCAATAAAGCACATAATCCAATCTCTTAATTATCTCTTTTCTATTAAAGGTAGCACCTATAAAAATGAAAGTATCAATTTACCATTCTCCACAACAGCTTTAGAAAGTTGACAATGTGCTCTTCCCTCACATCCAGTACTACTTCCAGAAGCTTACTAAACCAAAGTCATTGTGACTACTGATCCTGACCTAATATATTCTTGAGATATGATCACTCTCAGTAAGATATGAAACTGATATTGGCACAAGGCACAAAAGCAAATTGATATGTCTTCTCTGGTTTTAAGGGTGGCTCGTATCACATTTTATTTATAAAGAATAACGTCTCTGTTCTAGAATATCTTACAGTAGGAAAAAAACACTAGACTGTTCAGGTATGGCCTAAATAAAATCCCTTAGATTTTACAGTGGAAGTGAAAAACAGATTCAAGGGATTAGGTCTGATAGAGTGCCTGAAGAACTATGGATGGAGGATCACTACACTGCATAGAAGGCAATGATCAAGACTATCCCCCAAAAAAAGAAATGCACAAAGGCAAAATGGTTGTCTGAGGAGGCCTTACAAATAGCTGAGAACAGAAGAGAAGCTCAAGGCAAAGGAGAAAAGGAAAGACATACCCATTTGAATGCAGAGTTCCAAAGAATAGCATGGAGAGATAAGAAAGCCTTCCTCAGCGATCAATGCAAAGAAATAGAGGAAAACAATAAAATGGGAAAGACTAGAGATCTCTTCATGAAAATTAGAGATATCAAGAGAACATATCATGCAAAGATAGGCACATAAAGGACAGAAATGGCATGGGCCTAATAGAGGCAGAAGATATTAAGAAGACCTGGCAAGGATACACACAAGAACTGTACAAAAAAGATCTTCATGACCCAGATAACCATGAAGGTGTGATCACTCACCTAGAGAGCCAGACATTTTGGAATGCGAAGTCAATTGGGCCTTAGGAAGTATCATTATGAACAAAGCTAGGGGAGGTGATGTAATTCCAGTTGAGCTATTTCAAATTCTAAAAGATGATGCTGTGAAATTGCTGCATTCAATACGCCAGCAAATTTGGAAAACTCAGCAGTGACCACAGAACTGGAAAATGTCAGTTTTTATTCCAATCCCAAAGAAAGGCAATACCAAAGAATGTTCAAACAACTGCACAATTGCACTCATCTCACATGCTAGCAAAGTAATGCTCAAAATTCTCCAAGCCAGGCTTCAACAGTATGTGAACCATAAACTTCCAGATGTTCAAGCTGGATTTAGAAAAGGCAGAGGCTTTTTCTGTATCTATTGATATAATCATATGGTTTTTATCTTTCAATTGTTAATGTGATATATTACATTGATTGATTTGTGGATATTAAAGAATCCTTGCATTCCTGGGATAAAGCCCACTTGGTCATGATTGCTTAATCTTTTTAATATGTTGTTGGATTCTGTTTGCTAGAATTTTGTTAAGGATTTTTGCATCTATGTTCATCAGTGATATTGCCCTGTAGTTTTCCTTTTTTGTGGCATCTTTGTCTGGTTTTGGTTTTAGGGTGATGGTGGCCTTATAGAATGAGTTTGGAAGTTTACCTTCTTCTGCAATTTTCTGGAAGAGTTTGAGTAAGATAGGTGCTAGCTCTTCTCTAAATTTTTGGTAGAATTCAGCTGTGAAGCCATCTGGTCCTGGGCTTTTGTTTGCTGGAAGATTTCTGATTACAGTTTCGATTTCCATGCTTGTGATGGGTCTGTTAAGATCTTCTATTTCTTCCTAGTTCAGTTTTGGAAAGTTATACTTTTCTAAGAATTTGTCCATTTCTTCCAAGTTGTCCATTTTATTGGCATAGATCTGCTGGTAGAAGTTTCTTATGATCCTTTGTATTTCAGTGTTGTGTGCTGTGATCTCTCCATTTTCATTTCTAATTTTGCTGATTTGGTTCTTCTCCCTTTGCTTCTTGATGAGTCTGGTTAATGGTTTGTCAATTTTATTTATCTATTCAAAAAATCAGCTTTTAGCTTTGTTGATTTTTGCTATGGTCTCTTTTGTTTCTTTTGCATTTATTTCTGCCCTAATTTTTAAGATTTCTTTCCTTCTACTAACCCTTCATTTCTTCCTTTTCTAGTTGCTTTAGGTGTAGAGTTAGGTTATTTATTTGACTTTTTTCTTGTTTCTTGAGGTAAGCCTGTGTTGCTATGAAACTTCCCCTTAGCATTACTTTTACAGTGTCCCATAGGTTTTGGGTTGTTGTGTTTTCATTTTCATTCATTTCTATGCATATTTTGATTTCTGTTTTGATTTCATCAATCCCACTCCTGGGCATACACACCGAGGAAACCAGAACTGAAAGAGACACATGTACCTCAATGTTCATCACAGCACTGTTTATAATAGCCAGGACATGGAAGCAACCTAGATGCCCATCAGCAGACGAATGGATAAGAAACCTGTGGTACATATACACAATGGAATATTACTCAGCCATTAAAAAGAATACATTTGAGTCAGTTCTAATAAGATGGATGAAACTGGAGCCCATTATACAGAGTGAAGTAAGCCAGAAAGATAAACACCAATACAATATACTAACACATATATATGGAATTTAGAAAGATGGTAACAGTAACCCTATATGCAAGACAGAAAAAGAGACACAGATGTATAGAACAGACTTTTGGACTCTGTGGGAGAAGGCGAGGGTGGGATGATCTGAGACAATAGCACTGAAACATGTGTATTATCAACTGTGAAATAGATCGCGAGTTCAGGTGGATGCATGAGACAAGTGCTCAGGGCTGGTGCACTGGGATGACCCAGAGGGATACGGTGGGGAGGGAGGTGGGAGGGGGGTTCAGGATGGGGAACACATGTAAATCCATGGCTGATTCATGTCAATGTATGGCAAAAACCACCACAATATTGTAAAGTAATTAGCCTCCAAATAATAAAAATAAAGAAAAAAAAGAAAAGAAAAGAAAAGGCAGAGGAACCAGAGATCAAATTGCCAACATATGTTGGATCATCAAAAAACCTAGAGAGTTCCAGAAAAACATCTATTTCTGCATCATTGACTATGCCAAAGCCTTTGACTGTGTGGATCAAAACCAACTGTGGAAAATGGTTAAAGAGATGTGAATACCAGACCACCTTACCTGCCTCCTGAGAACTCTGTATACAGGTCAAGAGGTAACAGTTAGAACTGGACCTGCAACAACAGACTGGTTCCAAATTGGGACAGGAATACATCGAGGCTGTATATTGTCACCCTGCTTATTTAACTTATATGCAGAATACATCATGGGAAATGCCAGGCTGGATGAAGCACAAGCTGGAATCAAGATTGCTGGGAGAAATATAATAACCTCAGATAAGCAGATGACACCACCCTTACAGCAGAAAGTAAAGAGGAACTGAAGAGCCTATTGATGAAAGTGAAAGAGTAGAGTGAAAAAACTGGGTTAAAACTCAACATTCAGAAAATTAAGATCATGGCATCTGGTCCCATCACTTCAAGGCAAATATATGGGGAAACAAGGGAAACAGTGAGAGACTTTATTTTTTTGGGCTCCAAAATCACTGCAGATGGTGAGTGCAGACATGAAATTAAAAGATGCTTGCTTCTTGGAAGAAAAGCTATGACCAACCTAGATAGCATAAGAAGCAGAGACATTTCTTTGCCAACAAATGTCTGTATAGTCAAGGCTATGGTTTTTCCAGTAGTCATGTATGGATGTGTATAAAGTCATGTATAAAGAAAGCTGAGAGCCAAAGAATTGATGTTTTTGAACTGCGGACTCTTGAGAGTCCCTTGGGCTGCAAGGAGATCAAATCAGTCAATCCTAAAGGAAACCAGTCCTGAATATTCATTGGAAGGACTGATGCTGAAGCTGAAACTCCAATACTTTGGCCACCTGATGGAAAGAACTGAGCCATTTGAAAAGACCCTAATGCTGGGAAAGATTATTGAAGGCAGGAGAAGAAGGGGACGACAGAGGATGAGATAGTTGGATGGCATCACCAACTCGATGGATGTGAGTCTGAGCAAGCTCCAGATGTTGGTGATGGGCAGGGGAACCTGGTGTGCTGCAGTCCATGGGGTTGCAAAGAGTTGGACATAACTGAGTGACTGAACTGAACTGAAATATGGTAATTTTATAATTCTCCTGGCTCTTAAGTGTTAGTTGTTCAGTCATATCCTACTCTTTGCTACCCCATGGACTGTAAGCCACCGGGTTCCTCTGTCCATGGAATTCTTCAGGCAAAAATACTGGAGTGGGCTGCCATTTCCTTCTCCAGGGGATCTTCCTGACCCAGGGATTGAACCTGGGTCTCCTGCATTGCAGGCAGATTCTTTACCTTCTGAGCCACCAGGGAAGTCTAGGCTCTTAAATTCTTTCTCTATAAGAGAACTTACCCTGGGAAATAGTGACTTTGTATTTAATATTTAATATTTTAGATCCTTGTAATGTGTTCTCTTGAAAGAACAGCTTTGATAAGAGGCAGGGCAATTAGTTGGTTTCAATTAGTATCAAATGGTCTGTACAATTCTTTCTTTCCCAAAGGAGAAGTATTTTCCTCAGTCTAGTCAAACTCATATAGAATATAATTTTCATATGACTTAATAAATCTACCAACATCTATTTGTACACATGCAAGGTGATGCTAGTGGTAAAGAACCCACTTTCCAATGCAGAAGATGTAAGAGAAACAGGTTTGATCCATGGGTTGAGAACATTCTCTGGAGGAGGGCATAGCAACCCACTCCAGTATTCTTGCCTGGAGAATCCCATGGACAGAGGAGCCTGGTGGGCTACAGTCCACAGGGTTGCAAGAGTCGGACATGTGACTGAGCACACACAGAGTAGATGTCTAGGTCCGAGTTTGTAGCCTTCTGACCACCTCTATGTATCCAGTCAGATGGATGACACTTCTAAGAGGATTAGCAATGATCCTGCTATTTTCTGTTATTGAATAACTGAATAGAAAAATTGTTTCCCCATGTCTTCTCTCTTGGGATTATGACTAGATTATGGGATTATGATTTGGGATTATGACTTTGTATTTTACAAAGTCTGGCAACATGTTTATTAGTAAATAATATAATGTTTACTGATTTGGGAATAAAGTATGGGAGAATTATTTTCCCCACTTTATAAAAACTCCAGCATTACTGGCTATTTAATAGTAAATCTTAGAATTTACATTCTAATAGGCAGTGGTGTCCTATATTTGGTTTAAAATGAATTGTTTTACTCTTATATATATATCTTGAACTTGAATACTGCAGAACATTGCTTTTACCATGTACAAATAGGACTAGTGATATTTAGGAGATAGGATATTTAGTAGAGAAGGGAGCACTTCCAATTTCTTCATTGACCTTCTTGAATTAAAATTGCCTATAGGTGTGGAGAAAAGGGATCCCTCCTACAATGTTGGTGAGAATGTAAGTTTTTACAGCCATTGTGGAAAACAGTATAGAGAAAGCTTAAAAAAGAATTACCATATGATTCAGCAACCCCACTCCTGAACATATGTTCAGACAAAACCATAATTCAAAAAAATACATGCACCCCTATGTCCATATTCACAATAGCCAAGACATGGCTAAATGTCCATCAACAAATGAATGGATAAAGAAGATTTGGTACATATATACAATGGAACACTATTCTGCCCCATTAAGGAATGAAATGCCATTTGTAGCAATATGGATGCCACTAGAGATTGTCATACTAAGTTAAGTTGGAAAGAGAAAGACAAATACCATATGATATCACTTATATGTGGAATCTAAACTTTTTCACAAATAAATCTACCTACAAAACAGAAATGGACTCATAGAAATAGAGAACAGACTTATGGTTGCCAAGGGGGAGGCGGGTAAGGGAAGGATAGATTGGAAGTTTAGGATTATCAGATGCAAACTGGTGTGTATAGAATATTTAAACAACAAGGTCCTACTGTATAGCATAGTATTATAGTCAATATCCTGTGATAATGGAAAAGAATATGACAAAGAATGTATATATCTATATAACAGAGTAATTTTGCTGTAAAGCGGTAATTAACACATTATAAATCAGCTGCACTTCAATTTAAAAAAAAGAAAAAATTTACTATAGTTATCCACTTATAATTTCTCCTAGAACAAATATCTCATATCTGTCAGAGAAAATCCATTGCTGTTCTGTCCCTTGGTTTGATAAAAAGCTAAAAAAGGAAATCCTCACTAAGAAAAAAATGAGATTTGAGTCCTATCCACACTGTCAAGATGGCATCACAAGTAGAAACCATCTAATGTGATTAAAGATTATTACATTCAGGTTGTTCAATACACATGATGATATGTTCCTCTATCACTAATAAGAAAAGTCTAGCTAAGCTATCAATAAGTAAGAGAAAGTTCTGTAACACCCAGTTCTGGTGCTAAGAAACTAAAACCTCTCTGACTTGCCACCCTCAAGGGCTGTTATCAGTAAAATGCTCCAGTTTCAGCTGAATTTTTCCTCATGAATAAATGACCTTTTTGTGAATTAAAGACAGCCTAGTAAGCAAGCATCAGAGTGCATAGCCTGAGTTTATATGACCTCATTGTGTCAGCAGACCATACTAGATGATTAGAATAATTTGATTGTCAGAATTCCTGGAGTATCTATACTTTCTGGGTTCCTTTGGCACCTAAGGGGCAGAATCAGAGCCAGGGTTGGGATAATATTCTAGGCATGACTGAATTCATATTCATGCCATTACATAAAGATCAATTTGTTCTTTATTACTTAACCAGAGCAGAAATTAGTAAAAGAAATTAGTAAAATTCTCTATAAACCTCATCAGAAGATATACTAAATAATGCATTGGGATAGCTTTTCTGTATTCATAAGAGGCTTCAAACCTCTTACATTGTATTTAAAATAAACTGAAGTCATTAGTTATGTAATCATCCCTCTGAAAATATTATGGAGCCTATGATGTATTCTTAGGGCAGCACTTGTAGTTCCTATGTTCTTGACTGTCAAGGGACTTACAGTTTCACTGATTAAGTAGCACTGACCCTCCCCAAACAAGACTTGAATTTGCACACTATCTATAGCACAAGTAGATACCAAAGCGAAGGCAGTCAATAAATTGGAAAGGTAAGAGAAGAATGAAAGTCAATGATGAAAATGCTATTCTAATGAAGCTGTGGAGACCCCAAAACTGTAATGAAAATAGACTGCAGAGAATTTAGAAATTTATTTTTTCCAAAAATGGAGATCTAGAAATTGGAATAATAAAGACAATTAACATTAGTCAATAGTCAGGTCGGTATTGTGGACAGTTAAGACTATGGATTCAGGAAGCCTCAGAGGCACAAGTTAAATATCCACTTCTATCGCGTATGAAATTAACTAGCTTCTCTGTGCCTAAGGGTTGGGTTTCGCAGGTAGCTCAGTAGTAAAGAATCCACTTGCCAATGAAGGAGACCCAAGTTCGATCCCTGGGTTAGGAATATCTCCTGGAGAAGGGAATGGCAACCCATTCCAGTATTCTTGCCTGGAAAATCGCATGGACCAAGGAGCCTGGTTGGACACGACTGAGCATACACGTGTGCCTAAGGGTTATCATCTCTAATGTAGGAATAACAACACCAATTTTACAGGATCATTGTGAGAATTAGCTGAATTAAAATATGAAAAGTGCATAGAAGAGTACCTAACTCAGAATAAACGTTCAGAAAATGTTAGTTGTTTTTAACATTAATGGAGCACTTAACTTTGTGCTGGTCATAAATTTAAGCAATTTAAATTTTTTAATCTCATTCAATACAAAGACACTAAGAGGTTTAGATGAAGAAATAAGAATAGACAAAGCAACTTTCCTAAAGTTACTAAAGCATAGTGTCTAAGAAAAGACATTCATTGACATAGGTAGTTTGAATCCAGAGTCCATGCTCTTAACTCTTTACCTCACTGTGCAAGCTTTCTTAACTGCTTCACTTCTTCCTGCCTGTACATTTCTTTTCTAAGAATAGTATAGTGGCAAAATATGAAAGAGTTAGTTTTTACAGATGTAATCATTATGGAAAGTGCTCTTATCAAAACAACTACTTGTATAACTGGATTTTTGTTGGTTACATGGATATTCTTGCTACAAACTATCTTACTTTGGGTTAAGTCTACATTTGTCTAAATCTAGTTAAGGAGTGTAGGCTGCCATATAAAATTAGAGTGATCCATTTTGTAAAAGATAAATGTTATTTTATTTAAATTCATATAGTCTATTTTATAAAGAAGAAGCTTTTAACTGTGTCACTTTGGGAAAAGTTTTTGGCCAGAGCAAATGAGGATAGACATTTACCCAGACAATAGGTGACTTATAACAGCCAAAGAGGTCAGAGGTCACATCCAAGAGAGCCAAAGGGAAAGTAAACAGACAAATTTTGAGGTCCAAGTAGGAGCTATATTCAATTAGGTCAGCCGAAGCAGGCATGAATAGAATCCTATTGAGTCCATGAAGATAACCCACAAAAGCTGTTCTGAGTCCGAAATCCTGATGCAAAAAGTGGAGAAAGAGGGAAAAGGGTTAGAGAATTAGCAGCAGAGTTTATAAACAACAGTACAGCAAGGCCAAAGTCCAAAACTCTGAATAGCAAAACACCATATTCCACAAGTGGTCAGTGTTAAGGTGATCCATCACTAACTTGACTCTTATTGGGAATAAAGAGGAAAACAGAACCCCTGATCCCACATAAACTCACTGTCTCTACTGCCATCTACCAGGGATTACAGTGTAGAAATATTGAAGAAAAAGATTAAAGCACATGGGGAACATACTTCAATAAAGTGTAAATACTAAAGAAAGCAAATTAAAGCATATGTTGAAATATAGTTTTTTTTTAAAAAATAGATTATGATGTAGCATTTTCACAAATGTTTTAATGTTCAAATAATTAACTTTTGAATAGCCTGTGTTTTTTCATCTTGTATTTGTAAAAGGCCTTTCATATGCCAAATCTTTGCACTTTCCATCCCTGGTGAAACAGATGTTTTGGGGCTTTCCTGTGATGGCATTGGCTGCCTCCAAATAGTCCAGATTTGGAATCTTGACCATTTTGTTTGTTCAGCAGTGATTGTGAAATTGCTGATTATCCTGATTGATCTTTTAAATTTAAAAAGGAGTAGAGTAGAAAGCAGATGAATGGATAAAAAGTGTTACATGTAATATGTAAATGGAATACTATACAGCCATAAAAAGAATGAAATAACGCCATTTGCAGCAACATGGATGAACCTAGAGATTATCATACAAAGTGAAGTAAGTCAGAAACAGAAATATTTTTGATATCACTTATATGTGAAATCTAAAATAATGATACAAATGAACTTATTTACAAAGCAGAAATAGACTCACAGACACAGAGAACAGACTTGTAGTTGCCAAGGGGAAAAAGGGGCAAAGGGTGAATTAGGAGTTTGGTATTAGCAGACACGAACTATTATATATAGAATGTAAAAATAACAAGGTCTTGCTGCATAGCACAGGGCGCTATATTCAATATTTTGTAATAAGCCATAATGGGAAAATGCATAAAAAAGTGTGTGTGTATGCACATATGTATATGTGTGTGTGTGTGTGTGTGTGTGTGTGTGTGTATAAACAGAAACTAATATAGCATTGCAAATCAATATACTTTAATAAAATAAGTTTATAAAATAAAAAAGGAGTGGAAAAATAAAACATTTGATACTAGAAATTAAACCTCTACAAATCATGAACTCGTATGTGGGAGAAGGATGAAAAATCATTTAGGTATACTAGAAGTGATAAAACTTTAGTTTCATTTGAAGAAACATTGAACTTCAAACAGTAAAATAATTAAAAGAACATGAATATTGGAAAAATATCCTTGATGATTGTATCTAAGAACATAGAAAAGAATAAAGGATTTCTTTTTCATTTTTCAAATAGAACATCCTTAGCCCCTCTTCAATAATCCCTGTCCTATGCCTCATCCCCCAACTCATACACAGTCAAGTTGACTTTCTCAAATTCCATCAATAGTATGGAATGTTTAAAATGCATTTTGCATAAAAGTTAGGGATGGCCTATAATTCAACCAATGAACACACACACATACACAGACATATACACACAAAACAAGACTATGTAAGGACAACTAACAGTTGCCCCCCCGCCCCCCGAGTCATTAAAATAACTTTAGACATGAGCTTCAAGAATGTATGGTTATCAGTAATGAACTACTTTCATTGGAGATCTCTTAGTTAATTTAATATGATCCTTTGTATTTACTTAAGAGTATTTCTCCAAAATAAATTTTCTATAATCATTTGAATAAGCCTCTTAGCCACTGTAAGGTGAGTGCAGGGAAAAAGAGAGAGAGCTGGGCAGTCAGGCAAGAAAAGGGAAATTTATTAGAGGGAAAAGAGAGGGTGACTGGCCTTTAAGGAGAACCAGTGTCCTCCCTTTCTGACGGAGTCTTTCTTATACCCCACCAATGAAAAATTCTCTGAAGGGATGGTCAAGTAGCCGGAGGTCTGGAATCTGGTGATCTCACAGCTTTGAAAAGATAGACTCCAGTGAGATAACAGGATGCCATTTGGGCAATTTGTTCAGTTTCACGGATCACTGTGATTTTATTCTTTGTTTGTGAGGTTGACATAATGAGCCATCTTATCAATGAGACCCCAGGTGGGCCCTATCAGCCACCCTTACCATTGTTTCTCTGAAAATTAGAAGAGCACTATGATTTTTAAAAAAACATACTTTTTGAAAAATAAACAGTAGTTCTATTTTGTCAGACATAAGTACCCCCCCCCCAATTTTTTTAAAAAGCAAGTGAGCACTTCCCTGGTGGCACAGTGGATAGGAATCTGGCTGTCGATGCAGGGAACACAGATTCTATCCCTGGTCTGGGAGGATTCCACATGCTGCAGAGCAACTAAGACTGCAAGCCACGACTATTGAGCCTGTGTGCCACAATTACTGAGGCCCCTGTGCCCTAGGGCCTGTGCTCTCCAACAAGAGAAATCACAGCAATGAAAAGCCTGAGCATTACAATGAAGAGTAGCTTCACTCATGGCCACCAGAGAAAGCAATGAAGACCCAGAGCAGCCAAAAATAAATAAAATCATTTTTTAAAAAAGCAAGCTAACTGTTTAAGATCACTAAGTTCTTTGTTGTTGTTTAGTCACTCAGTCACGTCTGATTCTTTGCAACCCCACGGACTGCAGCAGGCAAGGCCCCACTGTCCGTCACCATCTCCTGGAGCTTGTTCAAACTAATTCACTGAGTTGGTGATGTCATCCAACCATCTCCTCCTCTGTTGTCCCCTTCTCCTCCTGCCTTCTATCTTTCCCAGTATCAGGGTCTTTTCTAATGAATTGGCTCTTTGGATCAGGGGACCAAAGTACTGGAGTTTCAGCTTCAGCATCAGTCCTTCCAATGAATATTCAGGGTTGATTTCATTTAAAATTTACTGGTTTGATCTCCTTGCAGTACAAGGGACTCTCAAGAGTCTTCCCCAAAATCACAGTTTGAAAGTATCAATTCTTCAGCCTTTGGAATTCAATTGTGGTAGGAAGTCAGAAGAATTAATTTGATTCCATTTTAATCAGATGAATACAAGCTTTGAATTAGCTCATGGAAATGGTAGTGTTGTCAACCTATTTACTTTTAATCATTTGCAATTGTTAGGGGTATTATTTTACTCTTAGTTGGCCATTTCCTGTTAGATTGTTTTGGGCCAAAACCATTTCAGTTAGTTAGCACACAATTATAAAGATCTAAACACAGCAAAGGTTCTAGCCAATTGAGTCATCCTGCCTGATGGAAAATCAAAGGATTCATGAGCCATTTCTGCTATTGACTCATGAGCTAGTTTTTCATTTAGTGATAATAAACCAAGATAATAACCCAATGCAAATGAAGTATCAATAGTTAATTTCATTACTGATGTTAAATATTGAATCCACAATGGTTTGAGAAAATTATTAGTGGTGAAATTTTTGCTCCTAAGGACTAAACCAGTACTCAATCTATGACTATAACATATATATGGCACTTACACCCTAAATTAAAGGTTTTCCATGAATCTAAAATTGAGCCTTTACTTCTTGTTATGAGGCATAGGCTTGCCATCATAATTTACAACATATTCTCTAGTCCTTACCACACTTACAATGGTGGGAACTAAGATATGTATTTCAGATTTCTTTTGTTTAATTTTGGTTAAGCAACAGAAACTTATAAAATCCAAAAATGTTTAAACAATATCATTATAATTACATTAAAATAATAATTGTAGCTAATGTTTTTAGACTTTACTCTATGAACAAATATTATTCTAAGAATGTTAACCTTTGAGACAAACTTTTACTATTATGTCTACTTTATATAGGAAAAACTAAGACAGAGGTAAGTAACTTGTCCAAAAGGATGCAACTAGTAAGTTGAAAATAAGGATTTGTTTTCATGGAATGCCATGCTTTAGGTAGTCTTCTACTTTTTTCTTTTGTTCTCTGACTGCTGCTGCTGCAGTGGTGTCCGATTCTCTGTGACCCTATGGACTGTAGCCCACTAGGTTCCTCTGTCCATAGAATTCTCAAGGTGAGAATGCTGGAGTGGGTTGCCATGCCCTCCTCCAGGGTACCTTCCCAACACAGAGACTGAACCCAGGTCTCCTGCAATGCATGCAGATTCTTCACCACTGAGCTACCAAGGAAGCACTATTCTCCAACAAGATAAGTTCAAATGACGTGTCTCTGAATTTGTTTAGTCTTTCTTCTAATTGATAAAGTATGCTATCAGTGTACTGTACTACATTTTTCATGTCATTTGTTGTATTCTTTAGTTCCAGTATTTCTCTCTCTCTCTTTTAAAATTTGTTGTTCAATTGCTAGTTCAGTTCAGTTCAGTCGCTCAGTCGTGGTATCGCTCTTTGCGATACCATGGACTGCAGTACCCCATGCTTCTGTGTCCACAACCAACTCCCAGAGCTTACTCAAACTCATGTCCATTGAGTCAGTGATGCCATCCAACCATCTCATCCTCTGTCGTCCCCTTCTCCTTGTGCCTTCAATCATTCCCAGCATTAGGGTCTTTTCAAAAGAGACAGTTCTTCACACCAGGTGGCCAAAGTTTCGAGTCTCAGCTTCAGCATCAGTCCTTCCAATGAATATTCAGAATTGATTTCCTCTAATATGGACTGGTTATACCTCCTTGCTGTCCAAGGGGCTCTCAAGAGTCTTCTCCAACATCACAATGCAAAAGCATCAATTCTTTGGTGTTCAATTTTCTTTATAGTCCAAATCTCACATCCATACATGACTACTGGAAAAATCAGAGCTTTGACTAGATGGACCTTAGTTGGCAAAGTCAAGTCTCTGCTTTTTAATATGCTGTCTAGCTTGGTCATAACTTTTCCATCTTTTAATTTCATGGCTGCAATCACCATTTTCAGTGATTTTGGAGCCCCCAAAATAAGGTCTCTCACTATTTTCACTGTTTCCCCATCTATTTGCCATGAAGTGATGGGACCAGATGCCATGATCTTAGTTTTCTGAATGTTGAGTTTAAGCCACTCTCCCCTCTTCACTTTCCTCTTTCACTTTCAGCAAGAGACTCTTTAGTTCTGCTTTGCTTTCTGCCATAAGGGTGGTGTCATCTGCATATCTGAGGTTATTGATATTTCTCCCAGCAATCTTGATTCTAGCTTGTGCTTCATCCACTCCAGCATTTCTCATGATGTACACTGCAAATAAGTTAAAGAAGCAGGGTTACAATATAGAGCCTTGACATATTCCTTTCCTGATTTGGAACCAGTCTGTTGCTCCATATCCAGTTCTAACTGTTGCTTCTGACCTGCACAGAGATTTTTCAAGAGGCAGGTCAGGTGGTCTGGTATTCCCATCTCTTTCAGAATTTTCCACAGTTCGTGGTGATCCACACAGTCAAAGGCTTTAGCATAGTCAACAAAGCAGAAATAGATGTTTTTCTGGAACTCTCTCACTTTTTCCATGATCCAACAGATGTTGGCAACTTCACCTCTGGTTCCTCTGCCATTTCTAAAACCAGCCTGAACATTTGGAAATTCATGGTTCATGTACTGTTGAAGCCTGGCTTGGAAAATTTTGAGCATTACTTTACTAGTGTGTGAGATGAGTGTTATTATGCGGTAGTTTGAGCATTCTTTGGCATTGCCTTTCTTTGGGATTGGAATAAAAACTGACCTGCTCTAGTCCTGTGGCCACTGCTGAGTTTTCCAAACTTGCTGGCATATTGAGTGCAGCACTTTCACAGCATCATCTTTTAGGATTTGAAATAGCTCAAGTGGAATTCTATCACCTCCACTAGCTTTGTTCATAGTGATGCTTCCTAAGGCCCACTTGACTTTGCATTCCAGGATGTCTGGCTCTGGGTGAGTGATCATACCATTGTGATTATCTGGGTCATGAAGATATTTTTTGTGCAGTTCTGTGTATTCTTGCCAGCTCTTCTTAATATCTTCTGCTACTGTTAGGTCCATACAGTTTCTGTCTTTTATTGAGCCCATCTTTTCATGAAATGTTACCTTGGTATCTCTAGTTTTCTTGAAGAGATCTCTAGTCTTTCCCATTCTATTGTTTCCTCTTTTCTTTGCACTGATCACAGAGGAAGGCTTTCTTATCTCTCCTTGCTATTCTTTGGAACTCTGCATTCAAATGAGTCTATCTTTCTTTTTCTCCTTTGTCTTTTACTTCTTTTCACAGCTATTTATAAGGCCTTCTCAGACAGCCATTTTGCTTTTTTGCATTTCTTTTTCTTGGTGATGTTCTTGATCCCTGTCTCCTATACAATGTCATGAACTTCCATCCATAGTTCATTAGGCACTATCAGATCAATCCCTTGGATATATTTTGCACTTCCATTGTATAATCATAAGGGATTTGATTTAGGTCACGTGAATGGTCTAGTGGTTTTCCCTACTTTCTTCAGTTTAACTCTGATTTTGGCAATAAGGAGTTCATGGTCTGAGCCACAGTCAGCTCCCAGTCTTTTTTTGATGACTGTATAGAGCTTCTCCATCTTTGGCTGTAAAGAATATAATCAAACTAATCTCAATATTGACCATCTGGTGATGTGCATGTGTAGAGTCTTCTCTCGTGTTGTTAGAAGAGGGTGTTTGCTATGACCAGTGCGTTCTCTTGGCAAAACTCTATTAGCCTTTTTCCTGCTTCATTCTGTACTCCAAGGCCAAATTTGCCTGTTACTCCAGGTGTTTCTTGACTTCCTACTTTTGCATTCCAGTCCCCTATAATGAAAAGCACGTCTTTTTTGGGTGTTAGTTATAGAAGGTCTTGTAGGTCTTCATAGAATCATTCAACTTCAGTTTCTTCAGCACTACAGGTCGGGGCATAGACTTGGATTACTGTGATATTGAATGGTTTGCCTTGGAAATGAATAGAGATCATTCTGTCGTTTTTGAGATTGCATCTAAGTACTGCATTTCAGACTCTTTTGTTGACTATGGTGGCTACTCCATTTCTTCTAAGGGATTCTTGCCCACAGTAGTAGATATAATGGTCTTCTGAGTTAAATTCACCCATTTCAGTCTATTTTAGTTTGTTCATCCCTAAAATGTCAACATTCACTCTTGCCATCTCCTGTTTGACCACTTCCAATTCGCCTTGATTCATGGGCCTAACATTCCAGGTTCCTATGCATTATTGCTCTTTATAGCATAGGACTTTGCTTCTATCACCAGTCACATCCACAGCTGGGTGTTGTTTTTGCTTTGGCTCCATCTCTTCTTTCTTTCTGGAGTTATTTCTCCATTGATCTCCAGTAGCATATTGGGCACCTACTGACCTGGGGAGTTCATCTTTCAGTGTCCTATTTTTTGCCTTTTCATACTGTTCATGGGGTTCTCAAGGCAAGAATACTGAAGTGGTTTGCCATTCCCTTCTCCAGTGGGTCGCATTTTGTCAACCTTACAGCCTTAAAAATCATTAAAACCAATAATAATCCCACATTTCCCTTGGGATAGAGCCAAGACTCCTTGAATTGAACCCTTACTAACCCTCTCAGAAGCTCGCCTAGAGAACTTTCCATCAGACGGGGCAAGGACCAGATTTTATTTTCTCACCTTTATAGCGTGGGCACCAAATATCACACCTGAGTCATTAAATATTTGTTAAATAAATAAAGTTTTTCATAATGTTTTCTCTGACGTTTATGTCCTGAGGAATTCCTTCTTCTATATCTCTATATCAGCACTTGCTTATTCTTCTAATAGCACTTAGTCTATATATTTCTTTCTTTGGCTATTATTTTATTTTCTTTATATAATATAGTTTTCTATGTCTGGTAGGTTTTCAGGTATTGAGTAAATGAATGAATTAGTTGTTCTGGCTTTGGGTCAGAAAGCAAATCTGGAATATTTTTGTCGAATGTTGCTTGTAATTGAGTTTTGTCTTTTAAGTAGAGACACTTATTCACCAGAATTACAAAGGACATCAAATCTCAAGAGAAAAGCTGATTACTCAAGGAACTGAGTTTCTCAGGTTTGCAGATGGCTGAGTCATGTGTAAGGATTTTGTGCACAAGTACTATGACATAGAAAAGGTATAAATGACTGTGGAATAGCATCACTGCAGGCATGATATAAATGGCTGGTCAGGTGGTACATGGCACAGTTCCAAACAAAAGTTTTCATATAGATAATGATGCACATAGCTTCTCTAACTATGTATTTTGGCAGTCCTAATTGTGAAAGAACTCCATGGAGAAAATAAAAAGTTCTTAATTGAAATCATGGATGGGAAATAAATATCGAGAGTATTTTTACAAAGTCTTATTACATGATGTACTGTGTAAAACTCTTGTGCAACTCTTCAGGATATAATTAAATTCCATAAATTTCTTCACAGCCTGAATAATCAGACACATACTTCTATAAATGTGACATACTGAAAATGAGTCTTGAGAGATCTGGCATTTATATTGGTTATAATTGCCTGAACAATTAATAATAGGCATTTGAAAAATTTCTATAAGGATAACTTGAAATGTCATGTTTTTTATGTTTAAAATAGTTTACAAATATCACTTTATTAGAAAAAAATCTACCGAAAACGCTTTACTCACCCATTTATCCATTCACCAGATGCTCAATACCAAAATCAGATTAATTATATTTTTTGCAGTCAAAGATGGAGAAGCTCCATACGGTCAGCAAGAACAAGACCAGGGGCTGACTGTGGCTCAGATCATGAACTTCTTAGTGCCAAAGTCAGAGTTAAATGGAAGAAAGTAAGGAAAATCACTAGACCTCTCAGGTGACCTAAATCAAATCCCTTATGATTATACAGTGGAAGTGAGAAATATATTGAAGGGATTAGATCTGACAGACAGAGTGCCTGAAGAACTATGGACGAAGGTTCATGGCATTGTACAGGAGGCGGTGATCAATACCATCGCCAAGTGAAAGAAATGTAAAAGCAAAATGGCTGTCTGAGGAGGCCTTACAAATAGCTGAGAAACGAAGAGAACTGAAAGGCAATGGAGAAAAGGAAAGATATACCCATCTGGAGTCAGAGTTCCAAAGAATAGCAAGACTAGTTAAGAAAGCCTTCCTCAGTGATCAATGCAAAAAAATAGAGGAAAGCAATAGGATGGGAAAAACTAGAGATCTCTTCAAGAAAATTAGAGACATCAAGGGCACATTTCATGAAAAGCTGGGCAAAATAAAGGACAGAAATGGTATGGACCTAACAGAAGGAGAAGATATTAAGAAAGAAAGAAAGTGAAGTCACTCAGTTGTGTCCGACTCTTTGTGACCCCATGGACTGTACCCTGTCAGGTTCCTACATCCATGGGATTTTTCAGGCAAGAGGACTGGATTGAGTTGCCATTTCCTTCTCCAGATATTAGGAAAAGGTGGTGAGAATACACAGAACAACTGTACAAAATAGACCTTCACGACCCAGATAATCACAATGGTGTGGTCACTCACCTAGAGCCGGACATCCTGGAATATGAAGTCAAGTGGGCCTTAGGAAGCGTCACAATGAACAAAGCTAGTGGAGGTGATGGAATTCCACTTGAGCTATTTCAAATCCTGAAAGATGATGCTGTGAAAGTACTGCACTCAATATGCCAGCAAATTTGGAAAACTCAGCAGTGGTCACAAGACTGGAAAAGGTCAGTTTTTATTCCAATCCCAAAGAAAGGCAATGCCAAAGAATGCTCAAACTACCACACAATTACACTCATCTCACACGCTAGTAAAGTAATGCTCAAAATTCTCCAAGTTAGACTTCAAAAGTATGTGAACCCAGAACATCCAGATGTTCACGCTGGATTTAGAAACGGCAGAGGAACCAGAAATCAAATTGCCAACATCTGTTGAATCATAGTAAAAGCATCAGAATTCCAGAAAAACATCTACTTCTGCTTTATTGACTATGCCAAAGCCTTTGACTGTGTGGATCACAACAAACTGTGGAAAATTCTTAAAGAGCTGGGAATACCAGATCACCTTACCTGCCTCCTGAGAAATCTGTATACAGGTCAAGAAGCAACAGTTAGAACTGGACCTGGAAGAACAGACTGGTTACAAATTGGGAAAGGAATACATCAAGGCTGTATATTGTCACCCTGTTTGTTTAATAAACACTCTGTTTATTTACTCTGTTTCTATGCAGAGTACATTATGGGAAATGCCAGGCTAGATGAAACACAAGCTGGAATCAAGATTGCCTGGAGAAATATCAATTACCTCAGATACCCAGATGACGCCACCCTTATGGAAGAAAGTGAAGAGGAACTAAAGTGCCTCTTGATGAAAGTGAAAGAGGAGAGTGAAAAGCTGGCTTAAAACTCAACATTCAATAAACAAAGATCATGGCATCCAGTCCCATCTGTTTCTGGCACTCTTGAGAGTCCCTGGGAGTGTAAGGAGATCAAACCAGTCAATCCTAAAGGAAATCAACCCTGAATATTAATTGAAAGGACTGATGCTGAAGCTGAAGCTCCAATACTTTGGCCACATGATGTTAAGACGTGATTCATTGTTAAAGATCCTGATGCTAGGAAAGATTAAGGCAGGAGGAGAGGGTGACAACAGAGGATGAGATGGTTAGATAGCATCACTGACTGGTTGGATATCAGTTTGAGCAAGCTCCAGGAGTTGGTGATGGATAGGGAAGCCTTTTGTGCTGTAGTCCATGGAGTCACAAAGATTCTGACACAACTGAGTTACTGAACTGAACTGAACATGCATTTAGTAACATACATTTAAAGTGGTATATTTGATACTGTGAAGAATCCAGATGGTAGATTAAAAATGATTATGTTTCTATAGAATTTTATAATCTACTGAGGCAGATTCTGCCTGTTGACAAACATGTAATGATTTTGATCAGGATGGGTGCCATACAGGATGGATAAACCAAAATTATGGGAATTCAGCAGATGGAAAAAAGTAGTTATGGCCAGAATGAGGAGGTTTCATGAAGGAGATAATATACAAGCTTTATCTTAATAAGTTAATAGAATTAGCATACATAGAATAAGACAGATGTATAGTTTAGAGTTCCTGACTTATAGTCAGACACCTTGCCACCATAGAGAGTGGAAACTGGCCTCCCCTGAGATAGTAATAACTTTCTTTTTTACCCTGAAAAATTATTGATATTCTTATCAATGATTGATATTGATATCAATATCAATAATTGATATTCTTATCAATCTCATGCCAACATTCATTGTTAAATTATCTTAAATACAGGATACAAAATATAAACTAAGGCCCAAATTATCCAAAATATAGTATAGAAAATCTAGACCTTATTTTATCAGAAGAAAGTTTAAGATACTGTTTACTCACAGCTTAGAGAATTGGAAACAAAAATGATATTATCTGGGATTAGTGATATAAAAAATATTAAATAAAAGCTGTTCTAAAGAAGAAGCAAGCATAGGAATGACTGCATTAGAATGTGTTTTATGCATTGCATCTTTAAGTTATGTAACCAGAAGAGGAATGAGATAAGTCATAGTGTATCTCTAGGCAAGAAAAAACAAAAAAAAAAAAGAAAAATTTGTTGTCAAATATTTTCTGGTTTACAATTCCAACTGAAAAATAAGTCCTTTGTGCCAGCAAAATACAATGAAATCTTCCTAAACATAAGAAAACATAGAGAAGCTCAATTGTGTAGTAAAATCTGTTAATAGTGCTATTAAAAGATTTTATCTCAAAGAAAAGGTAAATACATACACACACATCACTAACATAGAAAAAATGAAAGATACAACAGCCAGGTTGAGTATAGGAAAAAAAGTATCAGAGTGAGTCAGCATCATGTTTTATAGAATGCGTTTACATTTTGTTGGTTGATACCATTGAAGTGTTTCGCATGAATAATGGAAAATAGGGAGACCATGGGTCTAACACAGGAGCCATTTGAAATATATTATGTATTCATTTGTTTCTGAGTCATCAATGTATTATATATTTTCCAGAGTAATGACAAACTAGTAAAATTTATTGAAATCACTCACTTATTCATTCTAGTGTACTTCTTTACTGACTGCAGAATAGAAAAAAGAGAATAGCCAGGAGCCAGTAATCAGCCTACAATATTCTTGATGGCATGCTAACATTTTTTTCACCTTGAAAATAAGGGTCCTAGCAATAGTCATAAGATAAATCTGTATCTTGGCAGTTGCAAGAAGGCCTTTTTTATTCTTTGAGTTTGTAAATAAATTACTCTCCAATTTCTGATTAAGAAAACAGAGGTGCTTGTAAAAAAAAAAAAAAAAAAGAGGATGTGCATCCATTAGTAAAAGAAGATAGCAGCAGGAGGGGTCTAGAGATATTTTGGGTTTAGTGTTTTTCCCAAGTATCCCAGTTTTGAAATTGGCTTTAGTGAAGTATGGTTTACATAAATACAGTTTTTAAAAGTGTTCAGTCAAGTTCCCTGAGGAATATGAAGTCTTCTGAGCAATTGCTTAAAAAAAATTATTTATTTATGGCTGTGCTGGGTCTTCATTGTTGCACTGGCTTTTCTCTAGTTGAGGCAAGCAGGAGCTACCCTCAGTTGTGGTGTGTTGGCTTCTCATCGCAGTGGCTTCTCTTGTTGCAGAGCATGGGCTCTAGGGCACACAGGCTCCAATGGTTGTGGCTCCCGGGCTTTAGAATACAGGCTCAGTAGTTGTGGCAGGCTCAACTAGTTGTTTTGTGGCATGTGGGGTCTTCCTGGTTCAGGAATCAAACCCATGTCTCCTCCACTGGCAGGCGGATTCTTTACCACTGAGCCATCAGGGAAGCTCACTGAGCAATTGCTTTTAATCACTGACTGTCTACACTTGTTGCCTCTAGCTTTATACTGACAGCAAGGGCATGGGAGGGAAATGGAATTTATTGAACACCTAATTCTTACTTTATGACTTCACATTTATCATTTCATATCCTCCTTAAAACAATCTTGTGAAAGCAGCATATTTATTCCCATTTTGGTTAGTTAAACAAATGGAGTCTCAGAATACATGAATAACTTGTCCACGCTATGCAGATAGTAAGATAAGACACTGCATGATTTGAATGCAGGCCTGTCTAGGTTTCACACTCTTGTTTTTTTGTTTACGCCATGTTGCCTGCTGATAACAACTTAATTATCACATTCACCCACACACTCTCCTCAGACCTCATAGAAGCCACATTTTCAAAGGGCTTGAGCAGACTGTGTGGATTGGACAGTATTAATTCCTTGGCAAAAGGACTTGGAAAAAAGAAATATGGAAAACGTAGCTGAAAATGCGGGGCTGAACCTAGGGAGTGCATAGTCCAGCCGTGTGGCAACAGTGTTGAGTGAAGTGTGGCAGAGAATTCTGGGGTGGATAATCACCTTTATTCCTTGAATTTAACTGAGGTAGAGCAAGGGCTCAGACAGTAAAGAATCTGCCTGCAATATGGGATACTTGTGCTCAATCCCTGGGTTGGGAAGATCCACTGGAGAAGGAAATGGCTGCACACTCCAGTATTCTTGCCTGAAGATTCCGTGGACAGAAGAGCCTGGAGGGTTACAGTCCATGGGGTCACAAAGAGCTTGACATAACTTAACAACTGAATGACAACAACAATAACCACAGAAATACACAAAAAAAATTATAGAAAACCTGAACAGACCAATTACTAGTAAGGCAATTGAATCAATAATCAAAAATCTCCCAACAAATAAAAGTCCAAGACAAGACAGCTTCAGTGGTGAGTTCTGCCAAACATTTTAAGAAGACTGAATACCTATCCTTCTCAAACTTTTCCAAAAAATTGAAGAGGAGGTAACCCTTCTAAATACATTTAAAGAGGGCAACATTACTGTGACACCAAAAGCAGACAAGGTCACCACAAAAAGGAAAATCATAGGTCAGTATCCCTGATAAATATAGATGCAGATATACTCGACAAAATATTAGGAAACCAAATTCAACAATATATTAAAAGGGTCATATGCTACGATCAAGTGGGATTTATCCCAGGAATGGAAAGATGTTTCAAAACCCACACAGCAATTAATGTATTACATCACCTTTAAAAAATGAAGGATGAAACTCTCATGATTATCTCAGTAGATGCAGAAAAAACATAACAAAATTCAACATCCATTTAAGATAGACCCACCTCTCAACAAAGTGGGTACAGAGGGAATGTATTTCTACATATTAAAGTCTATATATGACAAACCTCCAGTTAATAGTATGCTAAATGATAAAAAGTTGAAAGCATTTCTCCCAAGATCAGGAGCAAGATAATGATTCCAGCTCTTGCCATTTTTATTCAAAATAGCATTGGAAGTCCTTGTCACAGCAACTAGGCAAGAAAATGAAATTAAAAAATCCAAATTAGAAAGAAAGATGACATTATATATATCATTGACAACATATAGAGAGAAGTCTAAAGATCCCACCAAAAACATTATAACTAACAAATGTGTTTATTAAGTCACAGGATACAAGATTAATACATATACAAAAATCTGTGGAATCTGTATACAGTAATAGCAAACTTGGGAAAAATTAAGAAGCCAATACCATTTATAATTTCATGAGAAAGAATAAAATACCTAGGAATATATTTAACAAGATGAAAGACATGAACACTGAGTACAGTAATACACTGATGAAAGAAACTGAGAAAAACAGAATAAGTTGAATTATATTTAATCTAATGATTAGAAATAGCAATAACCTCAGATATACAGATGACACCACCCTTATGTCAGACAGTGAAGAGGAACTAAAAAGCCTCTTGATGAAGTGAAAGAGGAGAGTGAAAAAGCCGGCTTAAAGCTCAACATTCAGAAAACTAAGATCATGGCATCTGGTCCCATCACCTCGTGGGAAATAGATGGGGAGACAGTGGAAACAGTGGCTGACTTTATTTTTTTGGGCTCCAAAATCACTGCAGATGGTGATTGCAGCCATGAAATTAAAAGACGCTTACTCCTTGGAAGGAAAGTTCTGACCAACCTAGATAGCATATGAAAAAGCAGAGACATTACTTTGCCAACAAAGGTCTGTCTAGTCAAGGCTATGATTTTTCTAGTAGTCATGTATGGATGTGAGAGTTGGACTGTGAAGAAAGCCGAGTGCCGAAAAATTGATACTTTTGAACTGTGGTGTTGGAGAAGACTCTTGAGAGTCCCTTGGACTGCAAGGAGATCCAACCAGTACATCCTAAAGGAGATCAGTCCTGGGTGTTCATTGGAAGGACTGATGTTGAAGCTGAAACTCCAATATTTTGGCCCCTAATGCGAAGAATTGACTCATTTGAACTGACTCTGATGCTGGGAAAAATTGAGGGCAGGAGGAGAAGGGGACAACAGAGGATGAGATAGTTAGATGGCATCACTGACTCAATGGACATGGGTTTGGGTGGACTCTGAGAGTTGGTGATGGACAGGGAGGCCTGGTGTACTGTGGTTCATGGGGTCACAAAGAGTCGGACACAACTGAGCAACTGAACTGTACTGTAACACCTGAATCCATAAAATTCCAAGAAGAGAACATAGGCAATAATCTAACTGATATCAATATTAGCAATATTTTTGCAGATGTGACTCCAAAGAAAATGGAAACAAAAGTAAAATAAACAAACATTAAACTAAAAAACAACAACACTACTATATCAAGCTAAAAAGAACTTCTGCATAGTGAAGAAAACCATCATAAAAATGAAAAGGCAACCTACCACATGGGACAAGATATCTGTAAAATCATATATTCAATAAGGGATAATATCCAAAATATATAAAGAAATCATACAACTCAGTAACAAAAAATGTTTAAAAAATTTGCAGAATATCTGAGTAGACATTTTCCCACATGGACATAGGTAACCAAACAGAACATGAGAAGATGTTCAATATCACCAGTTATTGAGGAAATACAAATGAGAACCACAGTAAGATATCATCTCACACCTGTTAGTATGGCTATTATAAAAAAAATAAGAAATGACCAGTGTCAGAGAGGATATAGAATAAAAGAAGTCTTCACATACTATTGATGGGAATGTAAATTGGTACAGCTGCTATAGAAAACAGTATGGCGATTCCTCAAAAATTGAAGAAGAGAACTTTTTGTTTCCTGGGTGGAACTAGAGGTAAAGAATCCACCTGACAGTGCGGGAGACACAAGAGAGGTGAGTTTAATCCCTGGGTCGGGAAGATCCCCTGGAGAAGGAAATGGCAGCCCACTACAGTATTCTTGCCTGGAAAGTTCCATGGATAGAGGGACCTAGTGAGGTACAGTTCATGAGGCTACAGAGAGTTGTTCACATTTGAGCATGGGCGTGCACACACACACACACACACACACACATGATGCAGCTCTTCTACTTTTGTGCACTTATCTGAAAAATACAAAAACATGAATTAAAAAATTTTTATGCACCTATTTTATTACAGGATTATTTACAATTGTCAAGATATATAAACAACCTAAATATTCATAAGTGGATAAGTGAATAAAGAAGATGCGGCATATAAACACAATGGAATATTACTCAGCCATATAAAAGAAAGAAACCTTGTCATTTGTGGTACATGGATTGATCCTGAGGGAATTATGCTAAGAAAAATAATTCAGAAGGAGAAAGGCAAATACTATATGATTTCCCTCACATGTGGAAAGGATAGTGGATACATGAACCTATATGGGGGATAAAACTGTATATAACCACACTGACAGATATGTGCACCCCACTCAGTACAGAGAAAACTGGGGAGATTTGAATAAAATCATTGTATTATTATCTTGGTTGTGATATTATACCATAATTATACTGTGTTTTTTTTTTTTTTAAATTTTTTATTAGTTGGAGGCTAATTACTTCACAACATTTCAGTGGGTTTTGTCATACATTGATATGAATCAGCCATAGATTTACACATATTTCCCATCCCGATCCCCCCTCCCACCTCCCTCTCCACCCGATTCCTCTGGGTCTTCCCAGTGCACCAGGCCCGAGCACTTGTCTCATGCATCCCAGCTGGGCTGGTGATCTGTTTCACCACAGATAGTATACATGCTGTTCTTTTGAAATATCCCACCCTCACATTCTCCCACAGAGTTCAATAGTCTGTTCTGTATTTCTGTGTCTCTTTTTCTGTTTTGCATATAGGGTTATCGTTACACAATACTGTGTTATAGAACCATTGTGATAGTATAGTATAGTTTTGCAAAATGCTATAATTGGGGAAAACTTGGAAAATGCACAGGAAACTTTCTGTATTAGTTCTTACAACTATCTGTGACTTTATATTTGTCGCAACAAAAATTTCAATTAAAAATTCAGTTCTCTTGTCTAATAAGTCTGGGAGATGTATCTGTCTACCTGTCTTAATTACAAGCCATACCCACCCCATCACCCTGGTCCTACCCTAATCCCTCCTTTTTTACTTGTATGAGTGAATACAAGTGAGCTCTTCAATATAAGATGAGCTTTGAAGTTTTGTTTTCTTGATAAGGATTGCTTTACTCTGTCAAACTGTGAATCAATTTAAAACACAGTACAATCTTTTACCCTAGATTTCATATCCATTCACATCAATCACTTTTGCCTAAAGAGGTACTCTAATGCTGCATGGATTATGCAAATCACTGTCATTAATTTTACCAGTCAGATACTCTAATGGTTAGAATTTATCAGGAAGAAAAATATTCCTCGATTGTTTTCAAATGCATTGTGTACTTTGCAAGTTTAATAATTAAGTTCCACTTCGGGCTTCCCTGGTGGCTCAGACGGTAAAGCATCTGCCTGCAATGCAGGAGACCCAGGTTCAATTCCTGGGTTGGGAAGATCACCTGGAGAAGGAAATGGCAACCCACTCCAGTACTCTTGCCTGGAAAATTCCATGGACTGAGGAGCCTGGTGGGTTACAATCCATGGGGTCGAAAAGAGTCGGACATGACTGAGCAACTTCACTTTCACTAGGTTGCTGTAAACTTTTCCTTCTAACTTTAAGCATCAAAAATAAAAGGAATGATGAAAGGGGATGAAAGCCACTTCTTCATAACTATTAATTGGACACATCCCAGATTTTATTAGCATAATATATATTCTCAAATGATATCACTGTGAATGAAAAATTCTCACAACTTAAAATAACAACAGCTACTCTCAATGTTTTTCTTGGCTTCATGGTAAGGCAGTGTCCCTACTGACAACAGAATTTTTTTTTTTTTTCCTGTATGCAAGTCTCTGGAGAAGTGGATGGTCTTCATTCTATAACAATGATTCTGAATGATGTCATTAATGTTAGCCCACAAGCCTCAGAAGCTGTGATTCTGATAATTCAGAAAAGAAATATGAGAAAGAGAAGATCATCTAGTAAATACAAGAGAAATAATAGACCTGAATCTTAAAGTCTGCTGGCTTAATGGACTTTTTCAGAGGATTTGAAAACTACAGATTTATTGAAGGCAAGACTCTATTCAGCTGGAGGGACTTAGAAAATATGTCAGCTAATTGTGAAACAATTCTACTCTTTCCGAGGAAAGGGCCTTCCATGCCTTCAGCCAATTCTATTACAAAAAGTGGTAAAGTACTTTAAGCTGTAATTTTGCACTGATGAGAAGGATGTCCTTGAAAACTAAGAGGTGCACTGCTTCCTATTCAAGTTGAAAATTCTGTTCATTGTGGTGGATTCTTAAAACTAGAGCAATAAGCCAAATATTTCTTTATATTCGTCTAGTTTCATTATAGAATGATATGCTGAATTTTACTTTTTAAAAAGTATTGTGTTTAGCTTCTTTCCATCCAGATAAAAAGGGAGAAAGACATTTTATGCCTGTCCTTCTACACTAGAATTTATTATTTCTCCCATAAACACACATGGACCTTTAAACTTGAACCCAGGCAACCCACATTGTAGTACTGGGTTGTTCAACAAGGGACATTTCTTGCTGTCTGCTGGTTCATTTGAAAATAAAAAGTAACTGGGCTCCATTTCTCTATTGTGGTCGTTCTGTGGGTGGTGGATCCTGTGAGCTATCTTGGCCTATGGGATGAGATTGGACAACTTCCTTTGAAAATATAACCCTATGAGATAAGCAGAGTTTATAAAGTTCTCTAAAGCATCCATAGAGCATACAAATTTTCTTTTTATGGATTTAATAAAGTTTTAAAATTTATCAGCTTCTGTCAACAAAAAATAAAACAAGTTAGGCAATGTTAGAAATTTCCACTTGAAGCAAAATAACTCTGTCCTTGGCATCTCCCTGGGGTTTCCTGGTGCCTGCTTCTAGCATGCCAACTCAGTCCCAGGTCCTGTTGATTTGTTTTACTTATTAGACTTATCCTCCTGAAGATACAGGACCAAAGTCTATGTAACCCCCAAATGGCATCATTAATTAGAATTTACAAAATTGTTCTCACATAGCCTAATAAGAGTAAGTTGTTGGTTCTTCATGCAGGTACTTATGATCTAAAGTCTTAGGATATTTTTTAACGAACAAATTATTAGCTTCAAAATCCACCCTTTCAGGGCAATAGGGAAGCAGTTTTCATTGGCACTTATTAGAAGCTTTTGTTGTTATCATTTTTTGTTTAAAATATACTGAGTCAAACAATGAAACATTTGGGCTGGAAACCAGGCGATTCTGAGCTTTCTTCTCCTTCTCTAGTGTCCTGGTTCTCAGTAGATATAAATCCCTGATGGCAGGAATCATGTTTGTTTTATCCATCACTGTTGTCCCAGCACCTGACAGTGTTCACTATCAAGTGAGCACATGATCTGATCAGTGCTAGAATGTGAGTTTCTTTGGGGAGGTTTCATTTCATTCATTTTCATTAAAATTCCTGTATCAGACTCTGCCTGGTGGTGGTTGATTCTCTTCTCATTGCTTCAGATGACTTAGAGATTTAAAGTTAAGAAAGGTGAAAGTGACTGTCAGGGTCACCAGTTATATGTTGGCCAAAATGATGCCATTTCATTTGTCAGCCTCGGTTAATGAGCATTTGAACAGTGATCTCTAGGATCTTTTTAGTTAGCAGTCTATTTTCATAAAGTAAAGCACTAAAATGGTTATGGGCCAGAACAATACTGACATAATGGCTGCCTGAGCAGTCCCTAGAAGCAGGCTGTGCATATGATGTTATGATCCTTTAATCTGAGAAGGTCCTTAATTAGTGTTCTATGTTTGGCCTCACCCAAATTCTTTTTAACTGGACTTGAAATGTGTTAAATTGCAGAATAGGCTTAATGCGTCATTTTTCCATTAGATTTTAAAAACTGCATCTTGGAGGAAGAAATTATCTGTCATTATACATCTGAGGGTTTCACAGTTAGGTCATCTGACCAACGTTGGTCTGTTTTCTTTCTTGGACTCATCTTTTGTCCTGGGAACTCTTACAGATTCTATAATCAGCTATATAAACTGTTCTACTGGAAGCTGCTTTCTGCCAAGGGTAAATGAACTGGGCCCACAAAGTTTGGTGCTTAATTAAAAATTTTTTTAGCTCATGAATTATTGCAGGTTCTAAACTTAGCTAAATGTCTTTCTTGAAACCTAATGTGAATATCAATGTGAGACAGACTCAGAATGCCAAAGCAATTGAGGGTGGGTCAGGTACTTTATAGACAATGGAAAATTTGAATGCATATCTATTGAGCTATGAAATGCCCTTACATAAATTTCCTGCCATAGTCTTTTCTTAAAAAGAAAAATAATTTATTTCCTCATTGGCTAAATCACATGTGGGCCATGGTGTCTATTTTTGGAAATCATCCAAAGAGTGGCTTTATATGACCCAATTTAAAGAACATGGAAGGGCAAACTACACTGGGGACAATTGAACATTATATAATAGATAAACAACTTCATTTAACAAATATTTTTTTCAGAGTCTCCTATTATAGGGGCTGATAAAAGAAATGAACACCATCTTTGCTTTCTATTCAGTTCAGTTCAGTTCAGTAGCTCAGTCGTGTCTGACTCTTTGCGACCCCATGAATCGCAGCACACCAGGCCTCCCTGTCCATCACCAGCTCCTGGAGTTTACTTAAACTCATGCCCATCAAGTCAGTGATGCCATCCAGCCATCTCATCCTCTGTTGTCCCCTTCTCCTCCTGCCCCCAATCCCTCCAAGCATCAGGGTCTTTTCCAATGAGTCAACTCTTCGCATGAGGTGGCCAAAATACTGCAGTTTCAGCGTCAGCATCAGTCCTTCCAATGAACACCCAGGACTTATCTCTTTCAGGATGGACTGGCTGGATCTCCTTGCATTCCAAGAGACTCTCAAGAGTCTTCTCCAACACCACAGTTCAAAAGCATCAATTTTTCAGTGCTCAGCTTTCTTCACAGTCCAACTCTCACATCCATACATGACCACTGGAAAAACTAAGCCTTGACCAGACGGACCTTTGTTGAAAAAGTAATGTCTCTGCTTTTTAATATGCTATCTAGGTTGGTCATAACTTTCCTTCCAAAGAGTAAGCGTCTTTTAATTTCATGGTTGCAGTCACCATCTGCAGTGAATTTAGAGCCCAAAAAAATAAAGTCAACCACTGTTTCCACTATTTCCCCATCTATTTCCCATGAGGTGATGGGACCAGATGCCATGATCTTAGTTTTCTGAATGTTAAGCTTTAAGCCAAGTTTTCACTCTCCTCTTTCACTTTCATCAAGAGGCTTTTTAGCTCCTCTTCACTTTCTACCATAAGGGTGGTGTCATCTGCATACCTGAGGTTATTGATATTTCTCCCGGCAATCTTAATTTCAGCCTGTGCTTCCTCCAACCCAGCGTTTCTCATGATGTACTCTGCATATAAGTTAAATAAGCATGGTGACAATATACAGCCTTGATGTACTCCTTTTCCTATTTGGAACCAGTCTGTTGTTCCATGTCCAGTTCTAACTGTTGCTTCCTGACCTTCATACAGGTTTCTCAAGAGGCAGGTCAGGTGGTCTGGTATTCCCATCTCTTTCAGAATTTTCCACAGTTTATTGTGATCCACACAATCAAAGGCTTTGGCATAGTCAATAAAGCAGAAATAGATGTTTTTCTGGAACTCTCTTGCTTTTTTGATGATCCAGTGGATATTGGCAATTTGATCTCTGGTTCCTCTGCCTTTTCTAAAACCAGCTTGAACATCTGGAAGTTCACAGTTCACGTATTGCTGAAGCCTGGCTTGGAGAATTTTGAGCATTACTTTACTAGTGTGTGAGATGAGTGCAACTGTGCAGTAGTTTGAGCATTCTTTGGGATTGCCTTTCTTAGGGATTGGAATGAAAACGGACCTTTTCCAGTCCTGTGGCCACTGCTGAGTTTTCCAAATTTGCTGGCATATTGAGTGCATATACTCTAAAGTGGAGATGGACATTAAGTGATCATATAAATGTATCTTTATGAACAGTGATCCTTGTATGGCAAAGCTTTGTGATTATTTATCCTCTATCCATTTCCAATGTCTTCCTGTGTAACAGGTCCCTATACACCAGTAATGTGTTCATTTTTCTTTATGGTCAATGATAGGCTCTTTATTTCCATGTGTGACTTTTAGTCTCCTTTTAAAAAATACTTATAAGGGTATAGTTGATTTACAGTGTTAGTTTCAGGTGTATAGCAAAGTGAATTGTTATACATATCCACTCTTTTTTAGATTCTTTTCCCACATAGAGCCATTACAGAGCTTTGAGTAGAGTTCCCTGTGTTACGCAGTAGGTCCTTATCAGTTATCTACTTTATATATATAGTGTGTATGTGTCAATCCCAGTCTTCCACTTTACCCCTCCCCCCTTTCCCCCTGGTGATTTTAAGTTTGTTTCCTACATCTGTAACTCTATTTCTGTTTTGTAGATAAGTTCATTTGAAGACTTTATTTTAGAGTCCACAAATAAGCAATACATATGATACTTGTCTTTCTTTCCCTGATTTACTTCCTCAGGATGGTAATCTCTAGGTCCATCCATGTTGCTGCAAATGGCATTATTTTGTTCTCTCTTATGGTTGAGTAATATTTCATTACGTATTTCACACCCACACCCACACACAAACACACAGACACATCACATCTTCTTTATCCATTCCTCTGTTGATGGACATTTAGGTTGCTTCCATGCCCTATCTATTGTAAATAGTGCTGCAATGAATGCTGGAGTGCATGTATCTTGTTGGTGAGAATGTAAACAGCCACTGTGGAGAACAGTATGACGATTCCTTAAAAAAACTAAAAATAGAGCTGCTATATGATCCCGCAACACCACTCCTTGGTGTACATCTGAAGAAAACTGTAATTTGAAAAGATATCCTCATGTAAAAAATGATATTTTTGTTTTTAGAGAAAGATGGCTGAAAGACTCCCTTGTAGAGACAACTGAAAGCAGTAAGTAGAAGTCATTGGATGATGTTGCTGGGCAAATTCTTTAAATTAAAGCAGAGATGATTTAGTAGGGAGGCTTTGGGCCATACCTCTTTCCTTTCTATTACCTACAATAGGGAAAGGAAGGCTAGAGCTGCAGGGGCTATTTTGTGATCATGTTTTGACCATGAGGATGGATGGCATATGCTAAGGATGATATAGCAGAATAAAAGGAGCTTGGGTTCCTGTTGGCCATGGAATTGCTGCATCTACCCTGAGCTCTAAGGGAAAAACAACACTCTATCTTTTTAAACTACTCTTATTTTAAGTTTTTTAGAAAATGAAACAATTCACGTTGGAATCTGTGAATATAGCATTTGGAAATAGGATTTTTGCAGATTAGTCAGCTTAAGATGAACTCTATAAAATCCAACATGGCTGGCATCCTTAGAAGAGGGGAATATGGACATAGGAACACAGAAGAAAAATGGCCATGTGAAGACATAGGCAGAGATTAGATTTCTGCTGCCACAAGCCCCCAAACAGAAAAGATTGCTGGCAATCATCAGAAGACAGAAGGGACATGGGAGAATTCTTCACTAGAGCTTTGAAAATGCATGCTCTGCTGACACCTTGATTTTTGACTTCTACCCTCTAGAACTGTGAGAAAATAATTTTCTGTTATTTGAAGCTACCTGTTTTGTGGCAATTTGTTACTGCAGTCTAGAAAATTAAAATACCAGGTGTAAAGCTTCATCCTACCACAATAACAATGTTAATTAACAAAGCAATCCTACATGATTGTGCACTGCATAACAGCTTCCAAATACATGAAGCAAAAACTGATAGAACCGAAAGGAGAAATACAGAAATCCATTCTTTCTTAAGGGCTTCTCATGGTCTAAAATTACTGCTGAAACTCCAGCCATTACCTTCAACTTTTGGAAAGGAAGAAAAAGGAAGCACAAAACGAACAGAAAGATGTTTCCCCCAACAAGTCAGGCCCTTTTCAGTGATTTTCCCAGAATCTTCAGCCCAGAACTTCTGCTTATATCTCATTGAACATCCCTAGATGCATGGGAGACAAAAAAATATAGTCTAGCTTCCTGGAGGATACCAGAATTCTGCTGATTAGGAAGACAAGGAAATGGGTGGTAGAGTGGCAGTTAGAAGTTGTTTCCATATGCGAGAGTCAGGAAAGCCTAATGTTTAAGCATGGTTCCTCTAGAGTCAGACTACTTAACATCTAGATTGTTCTACCACCTATAAGTTGTATGATCTAAAGCATCATATATATTTCTAAGTCTCAGTTTTCTCATCCATAAATTCTATCTATCTATCCGTATATCTGTCTATCACGTATCTCCCAAAGGATTGTTTGAGAATTAAATAAAAACAAAAAATGTTTGCATGGATGTACAAAAAGTTAACTACATTATTGTACAATAGCAATGACTATGGAAAACTATTTAACATTAGATATTCATACGTTATATCTGAACAATTCCTCTCTTAGGTACTTACTGAACAGAAGTCTCTGTACTGAGAGATATGTGTAAAAATGTTCATAGCAGCATTATTCATCATAGCCTAAAACTAGAAACCAGCTGACTGCCTTAAATAGAATACATTAAAAAAGTGGTATAATCAAATGGAATATTACATCACAGTGAAACTGGATGCCTTCTAACTGTACTCAGCAACATTAATGACGATTTATACAAATTTTAAAGCAAACAAAACTGATAATAGTGTTAGAAGTAAGGGTGGTGGCTATGTTTTGTAATGATCTGGAGAAGAATTGAAGGAAGTTTCCTAAATATTTGGGGTTGTAAGCATGCTCAGTCATGTCTGACTCTTTATGACACCATAGACTGAAGCCCAGCAGGCTCATCTGTCCATGGGATTTTCCCAGTAGTAATAATGGAGTGGGTTGCCATTTCTTCCTCTAGGGGAACTTCCTGACCCAGGGAACAAACCGTGTCTCCTATATTACAGGTATATTATCTTTAATGCTGAACTACCAGGCAATGTTCTATTTCTTGACTTATTTAGGAGGTATACAATTGTTACCTTGTGGTTGTTCACTGACTCATGCATTTATGCTTTTTCTTACTTTTCCTTATGTGTATCACTTAGCCTGCCTATATAATTAGTGATCAAAACTCTTTGATAGTAAAGTGGGTGATTGGCAGGTACTGTCACATAAAGACAGCAGACATAACCCAGGACTGTCCCGGCAAACCAGGACACATGATCACCTGTGTCATATGTAACAAGAAAGAAGTTACTGAAAGAAAGGATGGAGAGAAGGTAGGCAATGAAATTAAAGAAAAAGAAAGAAAATAAAGACAAGAAAGGGAAAGAATGAAGGGAAGGGCAGGGAGAAGGGGAAAGAAGAAAGAAAGGAAGGAAAGAGGGAGGGTGGAATGAAGAAGGAAGGAAGAACAGAAGGAAGGAATGAAGGAGGAGATAAAGGAAAGGACGGGGAGGAGCGGGAGGGGAGGGGAGGGAAGGAGGAGAGTGGGAGAAGGAGCTGGCTCTGACCTACATCATGCTTTCCTCTACTTCAAAACCCAGGGCTTTGAGGAGGATAATAAGACAGATTCCATTCCTCTCCCTTAATAGAAGCTTTGATTAGGCGTGGAGGATAGAGTGGAGAGGAAGTTTTAAGTAGCATGTGAAAATGAAATCTTTAAATTGCATGACCAAAATGTTAAGTATTTTTAAATGTTCTTGAAGGTTCTGCCTCTCAAAAGAGCTGTCTTCATGAAGTTGGAAGTGGTTGTTGGGGTGGGGGCAGGGGAAGTAACTTATGTCCAGATACTTCCAAGTTGAAGTACTTAAAGTACTGCCATACTTCCAAGTCCTTGGAAGTACTTAACATACTTCCAAGTTGAAATTGCTCAATAACTGGGATATAATGTCTCCTTCATGGCAAAGAGATGGGGAACAGTGGAAACAGTGGCTGACTTTATTTTTCTGGGCTCCAAAATCACTGCAGATGGTGACTGTAGCCATGAAATTAAAAGACACTTACTCCTTGGAAGGAAAGTTATGACCAACCTAGACAGCATATTAAAAGCAGAGACATTACTTTGCCAGCAAAGGTCCATCTAGTCAAGGCTATGGTTTTTCCAGTGGTCATGTATGGATGTGAGTTGGACTATAAAGAAAGCTGAGTGCTGAAGAATTGATGCTTTTGAACTGTGGTGTTGGAGAAGACTCTTGAGAGTCCCTTGGACTGCAAGGAGATCCAACCAGTCCATCCTAAAGGAGATCAGTCCTGGGTGTTCATTGGAAGGACTGATGTTGAAGCTGAAACTCCAATACTTTGGCCACCTGCTGTGAAGAGCTGACTCATCTGAAAAGATTCTGATGCTGGGAAAGATTGAAGGCAGAAGGAGAAGGGGACAACGGAAGATGAGATGGTTGGATGGCATCACCAACTCAATGGACATGGGTTTGGGTGGACTCCGGGAGTTGGCAATGGACAGGGAAGCCTGGCGTGCTGTGGTTCATGGGGTCACAAAGAGTAGGACACGACTGAGTGACTGAACTGAACTGAATGTCCCCTTCAGGAGCAGAGGTTTTCGTTGTCTTTCTCCCTGGCTAGGCACTGTGTGAGGAACACAAATGTTGGTCATGGACTCCATTCTCTGGCCTCTATCCCTGTGGAGTCCCCCTGAGTCTCACCCAGCTTCTGGCCAGTCTTGGTCATGTATGCCTCTCTACTTGCTCCTACACCTGACCACTAGATTCTTCACGATCGCTGGTTCTCCCTAAGCCCTTCTGTGCCTTTCCCAGGAGTTGCTGTTATTCAGTCATTAAATCATGCCAAATTCTTTGCAACCCCATGGACTGTAGCACTCCAGGCTTCCCTGTCCTTCACCATCTCCCAGAGTTTGCTCAAACTCATGTCCACTGAGTTGGTGATACCATCCAACTATCTCATCCTCTGTCACCCCCCTTCTCCTCATGCCCTCAATCTTTCCCAGCATCAGAGTCTTTTCCAATCACTCAGCTCTTCAAATCAGGTGGCCAAAATATCAGAGCTTCAGCTTCAGCACTAGTCCTTCCAATGTATATTCAGGGTTAATTTCCTTTAGGGTTGACTGATTTGGTCGCCTTACTTTTCAAGGGACTCTCAAGAGTCTTCTTCAGCACCTCAATTCAAAAGCATCAATTCTTCAGTGTTCAGCCTTCTTTATGGTCCAACTCTCACATCTGTACATGACTATGGAAAAACCATAGCTTTGACCAAATTGACCTTTGTCAGCAAAGTGATGTCTCTGATTTTTAGTATGCTGTCTAGATTTGTCATAGCTTTTCTTCAGAAATGATTTTGCTGCACGCCTATGTCTTCCTGGAGCAGAAGATGCATGTGTCAGTGAGGTCTCACTCTTCTCTTAAAGACATGGCAGCTTTTTCAGCCTCCTCAGGCCAAGATATGAGAGACTTCAATGAGGCTGCTTTTTACCAGAGATCCGATAAGCCTGGAGAGACACAGGCCTCTACTTTCAGATCCTCAACTACTAGGTCTTTCCCCCTGTACTTCCTTCCATCAGAACTCTCCCAAGGGAGTGAGGAAAAACTTCAAAGTGAACTCCTGCTTCCTGTCTTAACTCTACTTCACCCTTCCCCAGCTCAGAGATCTCTCCCTCATCTGGGTGATGGGTGTGGTGGTGACTGATGGTACTCTTCTTCTTAAATCCCTCTTTCAAGTGAACTCTTGAAACTTATTATAGATGCCAGAAGTATATAATCCTAACAACTTTCCCCTGAGACAAGTGGCAATGTCACATTTTCCCCTATAAGCATGGGTGGCATGTGGGTAGAAATACCAAAACACAGGTGTTTTACTTATCCTGACAGAGTTAAGGCACTCATCAAAAATTTCTAGACTAGTTCAGAAAGCAGTTCCCTTTCTGAGAATAGTAGTATTCGAGAGGTCTGAAACCATTAATAACCCTAACAAAGGGGAGGCTTACATGTAGGGATGGTTATAAGTAAGATGTAAAGCATGTATAATAGTACAAACATATCATTCCCATTTAGAGAGACCCTCAACATTCAGCCATCTAGGAGACCATGTTTATATCTGAGCAAGAGGACCAGTGAGAACATCCTTCATCCCTATGGCCTGTCTCATAATCTCTCAACACACTTCAGATAGACCCTGCATGACTATAAATACCAGTATATCCCCCTTCAGGGACTAATTTCTCTTTATAAACTCATCACTCTTAGTTAGAACTTATGATATTATAAATTCATTAAAGAGAATCCACAGCTAGGCCTCCAAATAACTTAATTACACAAACCAAGTATACCCCCTTTTGAAAAACTGATCCTAAAAATTAACTCAGATATAAGTCTAGTAATTTCGAATTCTGTGCCCAAAGTATTTGCTGTTTAAAAGAAATACATTTATGTATGTAAAGTTAAAATATTGAACCACTTGATATCTTTAATATTGTTCTATTTTGTGGAAAATGCCTGTTAACTTTAGAAACAATTTTATGTGAATGAAATATCCTATCTACAAACAATGAACTTTAAACCCGGTTGTGATCTAATAGCATTATATTGGTGAAATAAATCTCTTATGTATGTGTGGTTCCCTCTAATGTTATTGTGCTTATGGTTGTTTTTGTGCTCCAGGGGAGTGATGGATGGCAATGAGGCTTAACCTGATTTTACATCAAGTTCTTGCTAATCTCACACCAACCCCTCATAAATCTGAATAATTTGCTGCTGCTCAGCAACGCTTGTGTGAACTCTGGAATAGTTTTGGCCTGAAATTGTGTATTATCACAACCTCCTTTGGAAACAGTAAGGGCTCTTTTTGTTTCCATAACTGAATTATGTTTTCATATCTTTTGCACTGCTGTGGTGGGTTTTGCTTAGCAACAAGTCTCCAAGAGTTCCGGATGAAGTGAGCCTCATTAACATAATACGCTAATCCCTGGGTTCTTGCTATCACCCAGGTAAATTTATTGCTGGCCCCTCTCACTTGTCTAGCCCAACAGAACGATTCCTTTTTCCTTCTAAAGTAAGTTTGTATTTCTATAACACGAAACATATTAACTCAGTGATATGGCAGCAAATATTAATTATTAAGTAGTGCAGCTCACCCAATAGGGACCTAACGTACACAAGTATTTTCACATCAATATTGATTTAGGTTTTTAAAATAAATGCCACTAAACAAGGCAAACCCAAGCCATATCATTGCATCTTGCTGCCCTTTATTTAAAGAGAGGACACAAATGATTCACTATAAATAGAAAGTGTTCCTTGTAGGAGTGGCTCACACTAATAATTGGATTCTATTTTTCCTAGCCTTCTTTGTGTCTGGGTGTCCAGTCTTGGAAGATACTAGATTTTAGGGTAAGCCCAGGGCAAAGGAAAAAACTTTCCGTTCTCCAATACTAACAAGTGCCTCTATGCAGTTTGAATAAGTGACTTTGGTCTTGTTAGAATAGACAGAAATGCTCCTAAAATACCCATCAAGATTTATAGCTCTCTTTAAAAACAATTCTGAATCAACCAAAAGTTTTGTAGAACAAGCATATAGCATTGACTTTACTGTCTAAGAATTTAGCTAACAAGCTGTGCAAACCTATTATGATAATTCATTCACATCAGTTTTCGCTAATTTAATCTTCAGTTTGGTTCAGACTGCATGCCATCCTCTGAGAAGGATTCCTCGCTCAGTCTACCTGGTTGGCCTTTTGTGTGACATGAGCAATTGAGGCATGCTGTGCTTTTCTAATGGTTTAATTTTTAAGAGTAGGTTACTGTGCTCCAAAACCTGTTCATCAGAGAAGGAAAGAGTTGTGTCAGACGTTATGAGGAAGCATAATACTCTCGACAGAATATGAGAACACTTTAGAAGTCTGAAAATATCACTCCTGAATTAGCTAACTTCTATTTGATAAATTTTGTTAAATAAGATATTGGTAGCCATAGATCCTAAGTCTATTCCACCCCCCCCCCCCCAAATATTAAGTTTCTAATAGAAAAGTGGTTACTGTCCTTATAAAAATCAACTGAGAATAACCTGGTGATCAAATAGTTCAACCATCCCTACCATACAGAGCAAATATTAAAACAACAACAAAAGCAGACAATAAATTGCTTTAAGCAACTGGCATCTGTGAATTAAGTTTAAAAGACCTTTAAACCTTAAGATAAACAATACTGCAGACGTAAAGCAAAGATTAGTTAAAACTAAAATGTGAAATGTCATACAATACGGCTATGTTACAATGCTATAATTTCTGATATTCTAAAATTTTTAATAGAATTCAAAAACATCCAGTGTTGGCTCCCTATATTAAATTATACATATAAATACACTCTGAGGAAAATGTAATTGCTCCCAAACTCTTGGATCCTGCCACCCATAATGAATAATATACTGTGGCACACTCTTATAAAGTTAAATGTTTCTTTTGACGAGGAACATTTATCAACTAAAAACACTTGAGCTTTTGCTTTCTTTCCCCCACTTTGTCTTCATTTAAAATTTTTTTCTTGGCTTTTTAAGGTTACTCCAGTTGCTGTTGTTAACTTTGTAGTGTTGAATGATAGATGGTCTGACCACTGAAAGGAATTACTTTAATTTTATTTTGACATTGACTCCATGATAGTTCTACAAGCCTCTGTGAGTATTAAAAGATTTCCTCAAAAAGAAGATTTACAGCTATGATAGCCAAGTCACAGTCATCTTTTCTTCTTTCCCTCAACTCTCAAAGACTCACTGCTTTTTAAAAATGTCTGTCTGTCTATATATCTATTGAGAGAGGAACAATGATCCTTATAATGCAACGTCATAGTAGCCATGTGATTTACATGAAATAAATACAGATAAAGAAGTAGGATAGGTGACAACAAATAAAGAGACAAAACAACACTTTTTTTCCCTTCTTAAAGAAAGGGATCTCCATTTTGAAATGTTAACCAAAAAATGTGTGTGGTGGTAATTAAAGCCCACTGTTGATAAATAGATTATAAAAGAGTATTTACAAACTCTAAACTGAACTAGGAAAGATTATATCCTGTGGCACCAGTAATAATAATAGATGTGTATATATGTGTTGGTTGCTCAGTCGTGTGTAACTCTATGAGATCCCATGGACTATAGCAGGCCAGGCTCCTTTCTTCATGGAATTCTCCAGTCAAGAATGCTGGAGTGTATAGCCATTCCCCTCCTCCAGGGGATCTTCCCAACTCAGGGATTGAACCCAGGTCTCCAGTATTGCAGGCGGACTCTTTACTGTCTGAGCCATCAGGGAAGCCCCATAATAAGACATAGTCAAACAATTTAATATATTATCTTGTGCTCTAGCCATGTAAACACAACGGTCAGAAATCCTGCCACAAGGAGCATGACTGACTGATGACTCCAATTACTGCTCCTCCAGATTCCCAACTATGTTCATATTAAGGCCACTCAAGGTCCAGCGGTGAAAAGGACATCATACTAAGTAGAATACAGATAGTTCCTGGCACAAGCAGACAGCTCAATTGGTGCTCAATTGTACCATTCACTGGCAATGACCTAGGAAAATATCCTGGTGGAGGGTCAATGCTTTTTCCATTTGAGATGTTTCAGGCATTTGAAAGCCATGTGAGAGGAGGGCACTGGGCAATGCAGTGGGCAATGCCTATAATAATAACCAAACTTGGCTGATGATTACCGTGTTGTATTGTTTCTTTGTAGAGAGATGAGAGACAGAAGGCCATTAATAAGCAGTTCGTGTCTAAAACAAGAGCCTCTTTGGTAGCTTACAAAGAAAACGTTACCTCCTCTGGTAGAAGAGGCCTTCCCTGGTAGCCCAGATGGTAAAGAATTTGCCTGCAATGCAGGAGACCTGGGTTCGAGCCCTGGGTCGGGAAGATCCCCTGGCGAAGGGAATGTTAACCTACTCCAGTACTTGTGCCTGCAGAATTCCATGGACAGAGGAGCCTGGCGGGCTACAGTTCATGGGGTCTCAAAGAATCGGAAACAACTGAGCGACCTACATGTTTACTTTCACTGGTAGAAGAGCAGACATTTCTGAATAGCAAACTGAAGATTTGATCAAGTGACAAAGCAAAGATATTTGAATCCTCAGCCTAGGTGGATCTGCAGTGCCAAGGGTAGGGTCCTGGTTGAGAAAGCCTAGAACCCTGAAACAAGGGATGGGAATATTTGGGTGGTTGTCCCTAAGGCAGTTGGCTCTGTAGAACCCACAGGGCTTATAGATGGGGTCTGCCCTTTTCTAGTATGAGCTAGTATTTCTCCTCCACTGGAAGAGGCTGCAGAACTCTCTGCAAAGCAGCAGTTTCTTCTACAACTGCTACCTCCATCTGCTCTCCAGATAGCTAGGAAAGTAATTGGGTTAAATCCCAGCATCAGCCTGCTGAGGTATTAAGCCTGGGAAGGGAAGGAAAAAGCCATATGCCAAAGGAGAGGGTAATAATTAGGTACTATACACTGGAAGTATACAGGTGAGTACCATTGGGATTGAATTTTGAGGGAACTTGCTCAACAAATTCTGAATGTAAGATGGGATAAGCAACAATTGATTTGAGGCAATTTCTCAGAGTATTGCATGGGCAGCGATCACAGGGGATTAAACAAAGTCATTGTTAAGGAAGTTATCTGAAACCTGGATAAAGAAAGGCCAAAGTAGAGATGACTGAGTTGCCTGCCCTGTCATATAGAAGAAAAGAATAAAGTAACATGGGCATGCTGGTGTGAATAAACAGTGAAATCAGAAGGCACAGTAGAAGATTGTGTCCGTGGGAGAATACTGAAGACACACCACTTACCAAGACCATTAGGATTCTGGAGGAAGAGAATTATATACCTTTTGAGAAACAGTTCCTGATATGTGTCTTCCCTGGTGGCTCTGTGGTAAGAACATGCCTGGTGATGCAGGAGACATGAGTTCGATCCCTGGGTCAGGAAGTTCTCCTGGAGAAGGAAATGGCAACCTACTCCAGTATTCTTGCCTGGGAAAACCCATGGAAAAAGGAACCTGGGGTCCTACAGTCCATGGGGTCTCAGAAAAGCTGGACATGACTTAGTGACTAAACAACAAAGAACAACAATACTGATATGTAAATTTGATGCAAGAAGAGATAAAATTGATGACCATGAGATTATCCATCATAAGTGGGGTCTGATAGAAGCCTCCTCCCCACATCATGAAATTGGATAGTTCCAGCTGCAATTTTTCATAAGATGGAAATGTACAGCTCCAATTGAGCCCAAGGAAGACCAGAGAGCATGAGTAAACTACCTAAATAGGTATACAGGCACCCATATCACCTGACACAGATGGACCAAAACCCCTGCCCCAACTCATATCCTTGGTCAAACTTAGTTTAGATAAGTTGGGCTAGTACAAGGAAAAAATGGACAGTGGCTGCATTAAAGCCTCCTTCAAATGTGGTCTTGAAAGACTGAAGATGAAAATCTCTCCTAAGGACAGAGCCACAAACAGTACACCTGGTCATTCGTTTTCCATGGAATAAGTAACTCTGTATGAGAATGCTAACAGATTTCTGGTTAGTATAATGGCCTGACTGAATGGTCAGAGACCTTCTAAGAGAGAAGACTACATGAACAGAGATAAGAAGTTCTGCTGTAGAGACATATGGGTGAACCGATGGGACTGGGCACTAAGTTATCAACATCTACCAGAAAGCATCGACCCCTGAAAACACACCGGGCAACCACAGATAACCATGTCATCAATATCCTAGATCACTGATGTTGGTTGGCATTTGTTGTTGGTCACATTTGAACCAACACTATTGGCACATGTAAGTGATAGCCATGTTAGCAGAGCCTGGAGCTGTGTGTAAAGTCAACAGTAAGGACTTTTCTTAACAAAATAAATCTGGTTACTGATTCCCCTGGATATTCTACCTGTTATTAACAGAGACCAATGCTGACCCTCCAATAGGGCAACATTCCTGAAGGAAACCAACTAACAACTTGGCACAAATAGCCTACACAGTGCTTCTTTCATCCCAGAAAGGCCGATGGTTAATCTTAACAGAAACAGATAAGTACTCTATGTACATGGTTTCCTTTCCTGTCCACAAAGCCTCAGCTAATACTAACAGCTAGATATACAGAATGCCTTGTTCACAGACATAGAATTCACAAAGTACAGCATCCAGTTAAGGGGCCCACTTTACAGAAAAGGAGATGTGGGAGTTGGCCATCATAGGATCACATCCATTGTAGGGTCCTCTGTTTAGACTACATACTACACAACCCAGTAGCAGCAAACTTCCTAGGGCTCTGTAACGGGAACCAAGGAGTCAAATCATGGATATTTCACCTCTAGAAGTTTTATTTGGATTTTTATTCTCTATCATTCTTCAACATGTTTACAATTTTCCTTACCTTCTTGAGTATAAATGATACTATTATTATAAATGATACTATTATAACTGTTTCAATGTTCTCTGATTTTACATTTCTAGAAATTTATTTTTGTTGCTCTTTTTAAACAAAAAGTATCACTTAAAAAAATTTTTTTACAGTTTCTGTTTCCCTGCCAATTTTTTTTTTTTACTTTGCTTTTATCTACATGTTTGTTTTTATCTACATGTTTTTATCTACATGCTTGTTTTTACAGTCTTTGCCTGATAATTTCAATATCTCTAATTGTGGTGGTTAATTTTGTGTCAGCTTGCCTGGGCTAAAGGATGTCCAGATAGCTGGTAAAACATTATTTCTGGGTGTGTCTGTGAGGGTGTTTCGGAAGAGATTAGAATTTGAATTGCTAATCAAGCAAAGCAGATGGTCCTCCCCAACATGAGTGGGCATCCTTCAATCTGTTGAGGGCTTGAATAGAACAGAAAGGTGGAGGAAAGACAAATCTGCTCCCTCTTTGAGCTGAGGCTTCTTTCGTCTGTTCTCAGACGCTGGTGCTCCTGGTTCTTGGGCTTTCAGACTCAGACTGGGATTTATACCATCAGCCCCCTATTCTCAGACCTCAGACTTCAACTGAAATACACCTCTGGCTTTCCTGATTTTCCAACTTGCAGATGGCAGACTGTGGGACTTCTCAGCTCCATAACCACGTGAGCCAATTCCTATAACAAGTCTCCTCTTATATATGAGAGGAGAGAACCTAATGGTTCTGTTTCTCTAGAGACCGCAGATATGCTAATCTCTATATTTCTGTTGTCTATCTTATGTTTCTTTCTCACGTCGTCTTATCTCCTCATATACTAATTATTTTAAAGTAGCCACTGGAAGCTATATTTGAAAATTTATTTGTAGAAATAATTTTATTTCTAAGATGATAATGTTTTCCTCCAGGGAATAGTTCTCATTTCCTTCATGAAATATTTTCATTTGGTGCTTGGTGGCACTAGCAGTCCAGAACCATCTCAATACAAATCTAAATATTAAGGTTTATAGATCACTTGAAAGATGTGAATCTTGACCGCATACCATTCTAGGGCCTGCTTATCCCCAGTCCATACTTGCTCTCACTGGATAGCACTCAGGACCAGACAGAGGACATTTCTCAGAATCTGCACCACTGGTGAGTCCCAGATATTGAGTTTTGCTTCTCTATACCTGTGAGGTCCCCAGAAACACAACGCAGTGTCTCAACTGTCTCTTATGCATAGACAAGTGACCCCAGAGCAAAAACTGCCAAGTGTATTTTCTTTTTACCTCTCCAGGTCTTTTTATCTCTCTGGTCTGGTCATACTGATGTATTGTAGAAAATGTTCTAATCTTTCCCCCAAAATGTTTAGATGATTTCAGTTGCAAGTTTGGTCAGAATTATTTAAGCTAACATATCCTCCAACCTATGATTCTTTAATTCTAGGGAACCAGATCATGTCAGTAACATTTGAAAGAAAGGGGGATGTGTGGTTTAAGATGAGACAGGCACGATATCAATTTAAAATTGAAGAGCTATCACAGGAAAAAGAATCCATACTTCTTTTAAGTGGCTTCAGAAGCTAGTACATAGAAAACCATACTACATTTCAAGAAAATAATTTAAAACAAAACATGTTAATGATTATACTGTCATACTGGGAAACTTTGCTATAAGAGCTATTGAGATGCCTAGCCTTGGATAAATCCAGGTAATTAAACACTGATTTGTCCAAGATGCATATGTAGGATATGAAATGGACTAGTTGACCTCTAGAATCCCAAAGAAGTGAGATTTCAGGACTCTTTAATTACAAGAGTAAATGGAGAGGACCTCTGAGTTATGTCGGTAGCTTAAAATTATTTTACAGGGAATAACTAATCCTACGATCAGATTTCAGGAAGGTAACTTAGAAAGACTCACTTCTTGTACAATCTCTCTGATTGAAATGTGTCACAGGCAGAGTTCTAGAAATGAAAGGTATTCTTTCTCTGCTCTGTGAACATTAATTTTCATGTGTATTTGTTACAGTTCACAACCTGAGATAATGCCCTGTAAATAGGGAGTAGCTATTAGCACATTAATTAGGATTCCCTTTATAGTCCTATTGAGAAATATAATTATTTTATATTTCTTATATTAAAGGACTTATATTAAATCCTTTGCCTTGAGAATTCCAATTTTCATGTTGAGTAAGAGACCCTGTTATAACTGCAGACTACAATTCATACAAGAACACATTTTCACATACCTTCTGTCTCTCTTACTTAAAGGCAAAATGACTGTAAAGAGTGAAAGAAACTTTGGGTTGGCAATAGTAGTATAAACAGGACCCAAGTTAACCAATTTTCTGAGAGCTATTATTTAATCTGTAAGTGCTAGAAAGAACACCATCTTACTTCCTTTACAAGTCTATACAAGCCAGGGCTTATCCTCTACTATTTTGGTTCTCTCAAATGCTGATAGCAGAAATCAGGGAAATGCTGTTAGCAGAAATTGGTGAAATAAAAGTTATTTCTTAAATTCAAATCTACATGATGAAATATCATGCCTTGTAGTTATCTTAATGGGCAAGGTCATCCAGAGAGAATTCTTACATCTTTATTCAATCCATGCTTCTGTTGACATGTGTTGACTTTATATCACTCTATACTTTTAAGAGAATAAGCTGCTGTGAGTTTATTTCCCTTGGGCAGCTTTACCTAGCTAATCAGAGAAGAATGTTTCACGTTGTCATTCAGCTTCCCAAGAATGCAGCTGCACTTAATAGAAGTCCAAGGATTTGTGTAGTGCATTTTTCTGGATGAAGTAAATTTTTCTTGAGCGGTAAAGCATTGCTAGTTCTGTCCAGTTCTACTGATGTGCTACTCACTAGCAGAGCTGCAAAATACATCACTGCCCAGTTCTCATCTTCTTTCCTTTTTGTTGTTTTGTTTTTGTAGCAAGAGACCTCCCAGGTGCTAGGGATATGGTTTTGCCCCTGTACAACCAGAAGAATAAATTGTCTGGATGGCTGACTATAACAATAATAGCTTAAAAAATCAGTTTAGTAGATATAATGACAAATAATGGAAAGAGGTAGAAAAGAAAGATACAAGGAAAAGAATTTTAAACATCACAGACACACTAAAGCCCTTATAGCCAATGGCTCTCTAAGGAAGGGGAAAGAAAGACTACCATTTGCTATTATTTACAGTTTTATTTTCTATTAGACATTATAGCAGAAGTTTAAGAATATCATCTTTTTATCTTTGGACCATTTTTTTTTTCAAGTTGAGTGATAATATCCCCACCTTATAGAGAAAGAAACTGAGACCAAGAGAGATTAAATGTTGTCGCAAAGTCACACAATCAGATGACAGGGAGGCTGTCTGAGCCCAGCTCCCATGTATTCAAAATCTATCCATTAACTCCTGCTTCAGTTCCTCCTCATATTTCATTCTACACAAGCACCAGTGAATTAAGAGACACAATGAGAATCTAACCTTCAACAACAAATAAAAACACTTGAATCTTATTTGTCAACTGTGTGGTTGAGATTGTAATGAGACTTCTAATAGGGGAAATTACTATAAGAAACAAGTTACAAACACATGTATCATGTAGGCGAAACTAAGGGTAAGCACTAACAATGCTGTAGTTTTGTTTTTCTTTAAATTGGAGTATAATTCCTTTACAATGTTGTGTTTCTGTTATTTTTTTGCTGCAAATTGGGTCTCTTTTAGAGATGTGGATTTGTAGAGTCTGTCATGCAGTGTGAAGTATAAGTCAGAAAGAGAAAACCAAATATTGTATATTAATGTGTATATGTGGAATCTAGAAAAATGGTATGAATGAACCTAAGTGCTGTAATTTTAAGAGTTATTGTCTCACAGGCCTCTAATTGTTACCCTTCTCAGTGGAAATTTGCCAGTTAGATTTCCAAGCATCTTATTTCTTCTTAGGTTTAGAGAATTTGCCATCTTATTAATGTTGTAGAAGGCGACTGTCTCTCACCATAGAAGCTGCAAAAAGTAGATACTATGCTGCCAGTTTTCCTTGTAGCTAGTGCTTGAAAACTAGACTATGGCTTAGATATTGGTACATCCTGATAGAATTTATTTTTTCCAGCTTTATTGAGATATAATTGATATAATATTTTGTAAGTTTAAGGTGTACAATGTGATGATTTGAAACATGTAAATAATGTGACATGATTACCATAATTAGGTTAGTTAATATTTCCATCATCTCACATAACTACTTATAAGTGTAGTGAGAACATTTAAGATCTACTCTCTTAGCAACTTTCAAGTATATAAAGCAGTATTAACCATAGTCTCCATGTTTTACATTAGATCCCCAGAACTTATTTATGCTATAACTAACTGGAAGTTTGCACTCTTTAACCAATTTCTGTTTCGTCCCCCCCCACCCCACTCCAGCCCTGACAACAACCATTCTCCTCTGTTTCTAGGAGTTCAGCTTTTTTTAGCTTTCATGTGAAATTGAAATCATATAATCAGTTTCTATCTGGCTTTTTTCACCTAGCATAATGCCCTAAAGATCCATCCATTTTGTCACAAATGACAGTATTTCCTTCTTTCTCATGCCTGAATAAAATTATATATAATAATACTAAATCTATAGCTAGCTAGCTAGCTAACTATATTACATCTTCTTTACCAATTCACTCATAGGGGGATGCTTAGGTTGTTTCATATCTTTGTTATTGTGAATACACTGCAATGAACACGGGGGAACATAGATCTTTTTGAGATTCCAGTTGTATTTTCTTGAGATATATACCTAGAAATGGAAATATTGAATCATATGGAAATTCTATTTTTAATTTTCTGAGAAGTCTCCATACTATTTTCCATAGTGGCTTCAGCAATTTACATTCCCACCAAAAATGCACAGGTTTCTCTTTTTTAAAGGTTCTTGCCAGCATTTAGCTATTGTCTTATTAATGACTCATTCTAACAGATGTGAGGTGATACATCATCATGGTTTAAATTTACATTTTTCATATTAAAAAAAAGGTGACCATCTTTTCATGTGTCTTGGTCATCTATACATCTTGGAAAAAAATATCTGTTCAGGCCTTCTACCCATTTTCTAATCAGATTCTTTTTTTTTTTTTTTTGCATTGAGTTACATGAGTTCCCTATATTTTTTGGATATTAACTCCTTACAGATAAATGGTTTGCAAATACTTCCTCCTATTCCATAGACTGCCTGTTCACTTAGCTGGTCATTTCCTTTGCTGTGCAGAAGGAACCTTTTCAGTTTTATATAGCCCGACTTATTTTTTTTTGTTGTTGTTGCTTATCCTTTTGGTGTCAATCCCCCCACCCAAAAAAATTATTGCCAACTCCAGTGTCAGGGAGTCTTCCCCTATCTTTTCTTCTAGGAATTTTACAGTTTCAGGTTTATGTTAAATTTTTTAATCAATTTCTAGTAATTTGTAAGTAATATTAAGATAGAAAGTGAAAGTGAAGTTGCTCAGTCGTGTCCGACTCTTTGTGACCCTGTGGACTGTAGCCTACCAAGCTCCTCCGTCCAGGGGATTCTCCAGGCAAGAATACTGGAGTGGGTTGCCATTTCCTTCTTCAGGGGATCTTCCTGACCCAGGGATCGAACCCAGGTTTCCCGCATTGGAGGCAGATGCTTTAACCTCTGAGCCACCAGGGAAGCCCCATTTTAAGATAGAGGTCCAGTTTAATTATTTTGCAAATGGATATCTATTTTTTCCAACACTGTTTATTGACTATCCTTTCATCATTATATATTCTTGACTCCCTTGTTCAATATTAGATCACATATGTGAAAGTTTATTTCTGGGCACTCAGATTGGGTCCAATGTTCTATATGACTTTTTCTGTGCCAGTATCATACTGCCTTGATTACTATAGCTTTGTAACAGGGTGGTGTCATATGCTTATCTGAGGGTATTGACGTTTCTCCCAGCAATCTTGATTCCAGCTTGTGCTTCATCCAGTCCAGCATTTATCATGATGTACTCTGCATATACATTAAATAAGCAGGATGACAATATACAGCCTTGACACACTCCTGTCCTAATTTGGAACCAGTCTGTTGTTCCATGTCCAGTTCTAACTGTTGTTTCTTGACCTGCATACAGATTTCTCAGGAGGCAGGTAAGGTGGTCTGGTATTCCTCTCTCTTGAAGAATTTTCCATAGTTTATTGTGATCCACACAGTCAAAGGCTTTGGTGTAGTCAATAAAGCAGAAATAGATGATTTTCTGGAACTCTCTTGCTTTTTCAATGATTCAACAGATGCTGGCAATTTGATCTCTGGTTCCTCTGCCATTTCTAAATCCAACTTGAACACCTGGAAATTCACAGTTCACGTACTGTTGATGCCTGGCTTGGAAAATTTTGAGCGTTACTTTGCTAGCATGTCAGATGAGTGCAATTGTGCAGTAGTTTGAACATTCTTCAGCATTGCCTTTCTTTGGGATTGGAATCAAAACTGACCTTTTTCAGTCCTGTGGCCACTGTTGTTTTCCAAATTTGCTGCAATACTGAGTGCAGTACTTTCACAGCATCATCTTTTAGGATTTGAAATAGCTCAATTGGAATTCCATCACCTTCACTAGCTTTGTTTGTAGTGATGCTTCCTAAGGCTACTTGACTTCTCACTCCAAGATGTCTGGCTCTTGGTGAGTGATCACACCATCATGGTTATCTGGGTCATGAAGATCTTTTTTGTATAGTTCTTCTGTGCATTCTTGCCACCTCTTCTTAATCTCCTCTGCTTCTGTTATGTTCAACTGTTTCTGTCTTTATTGTGGTCATCTTTGCATGAAATGTTCCCTTGGTATCTCTAATTTTCTTAAAGAGATTTCTAGTCTTTCCCATTCTATTGTTTTCCTCTATTTCTTTGCATTGATCACTGAGGATCACATGACCATTATATATACTACTGTGGGCAAGAATCCCTTAGAAGAAATGGAGTAGCCATTATATTAAAAAAAAGAGTCTGAAATGCAGTACTTAGATACAATCTCAAAAACGACAGAATGATCTCTGTTCGTTTTCAAGGCAAACCATTCAATATCACAGTAATCCAAGTCTATGCCCTGAGCAGTAATGCTGAAGAAACTGAAGTTGAACAGTTCTATGAAGACCTACAAGACCTTCTAAAACTAACACCCAAAAGAGATGTTCTTTTCATTATAGGGGACTGGAATACAAAAGTAGGAAGTCAAGAGATACCTGGAGTAACAGGCAAAGTTGGCCTTGGAGTACAAAATGAAGCAGGGCAAAGTCTAACAGAGTTTTGCCAAGAGAATGCACTGGTCATAGCAAACACCCTCTTCCAATAACACAAGAGAAGACTCTACACATGGACATCACCAGATGGTCAATACTGAAATCAGACTGATTATATTCTTTGCAACCAAAGATGGAAAAGCTCTATCAGTCAGCAAAAACAAGACCGGGAGCTGACTGTGGCTCAGATCATGAACCCCTTATTGCCAAATTCAGACTTAAACTGACAAAAGTGGGGAAAACCACTAGACCATTCATTAGGTATGACCTCAATCAAATCCCTTACAATTATACAGTGGACATGACAAATAGATTCAAGGGATTAGATCTGATAGACAGAGTGCCTGAAGAACTATGGATGGAGGTTTGTGACATTGTATAGGGTGCAGTGATCAAAACCATCCCCAAGAAAAAGAAATTAAAAAAAGCAAAATGGTTGCCTGAGGAGGCCTTACAAATAGCTGAGAAAAGAAAAGATGAGAATGGCAAAGGAGAAAAAGAAAGATATACCCATTTGAATGCAGAGTTCCAAAGAATAGCAAGGAGAGATAAGAAAGCCTTCCTCAGTGATCAATGCAAAGAGCCTTCAGGGAAACCCACGAATACTCGTGTAGGTAGCTTATCCCTATTCCAGGGGATCTTCCAGACTGAGGAATCAAACCAGGGTCTACTTGAATTGCAGGCAGATTCTTTACCTACTGAGCTACCAGGAAAGCCCATGAACATGATATATCCTCCCATTTATTTGTGCCTTCTTCAATTTCTCCCATCGAAGTCTTATAGCTTTCTGTATGTACTGATAAGATCTTAAATATAGAATTATTTTTAGCTGTTGTGGCTGGGTAGAGACATCAATGCCTGGGGCAGTTGCATTGTACAGATGAGCATTGTCTGTAGTGACATTCACATAAAATAGCACAGAGGCTTATGTCAAGTGATCTATGTAAGAGACGCCATGGTCTCATTGGATTGGCTCTTTGGTGTGTCTTGTGACTGCTGCTTACCCTCCTTTTATTTCTGCCTGTTTCCCAAGTCTAGTTCTCCAGTGTTCCCAATGATCCTGCTGCTGCTGCTGCTAAGTTGCGTCAGTTGTGTCCGATTCTGTGCGACCCCACAGATGGCAGCCCACCAGGCTCCTCTGTCCCTGGGATTCTCCAGGCAAGAATACTGGAGTGGGTTGCTATTTCCTTCTTCACCCAATGATCCTATGAGCTACTTAATATTAGACCAATAAATTCATTTTGGTTTTAAGTCAGTTATATTTATAGTACCAGGAACAAACAATACCAACATTATTACCAGCAGATTTTGAAGCATGTCAAATTCCTACTATAAGATATAGTTTGTATTTCGTTATGTCAGGAACTCCTGATTACCAACCAATACCTTAATTAGAAATGGCAATGTATGCCTCATTATATATGAAGGAATGGACATCTTAAATTACCTAGAAGAATCCAGCAGGTTAGTAGTGGGACAGTCCCTAAGAGAAATGTGAATACTGTCTGGGGAAGAGAGATCAAGGTGACTGGTTCAAGGAAGGAGGGATAACCCCAAGAAGTTCTTTATTTTAGTCATAGTTCACCTTTATAGGACAACTATGTGTTTATATTGCAAGCCCTCAATTCTGAAATATTGTGCTCTTATCATAAGAAATACATTTTGGGAGGAGAAAGGAATTATCATCATATTATCAATGTCATCATCATTTATTGAACTTTTGTTAGGTGACTCTCCCAAAATTCATTATGCTATTTAATGGTAAAAATGATTTTTGAGGAACTAATATATTACCTCAATTTTACAGACACTGAGACTTAGAAAGGTCAAAACTTACACAAGTTACTCAGTCAGTAAAGAGCAAGCTGGTTTTGAACACAGGCAGTATAGAAAAGATGAAAGGAATATATTTTTTAATATATAACAGGGAACTTCCTCTCCAGAAACCCTGTATACAAGTCTTCTCATTCCCCAATGTCTTCTCTAAGATAAGGTCAGAAACAGAACCTTACCTGTTTATCCATGTTTCTCAAACAGATGATACCACTTAGATACCTTAATCTAAGATGCTCATTTCCTCCTTTTTAATTTGCTTAAACACTTATTTCACCATTTTTAGCTTTCTTAGTCCTAGTCCATATTGTTGAACCAATTGCACTTAAAGATTAAATTCACGATTACAAGAGATATGCTCATTAAACAATAAATATCATTTAGAACTTTCCTTCTGATAGCTCCTAGAAAATGGTTCTGTAGGAAAGAAAACAAAGGTCACACTGTGTTAAAAAGAACACTGTCTTTGGAGTCACACTAGGGTTTGAATTCTGTACCTACTAATTAGTAGTTGTGTGACATTGGGTGAGACATCTAAACTCTGAGCCTTAGCTCTCTGATCTGTACAATGCAGCTATTAATTACAAACTTATAAGATAATTTAGCAAATAGTTTTTAATAGTTTGAGTAAACTCCAAGAGATAGTGAAAGACAGGGGAGCCTGGTATGCTGCATGCAATCCACTGGGTCTCGAAGAGTCAGACATGACTTAGCAACTGAACAACAATGAAGACAGTTTAACTATTTTTAAGAATGAACAAAAAGAATTCATTATTTAGGAAGGTATTAATAAACATGGGTTTTAATTTTTAGTTTGTATAAAGTGTATTTAAAAGCTTGGGAGGCCAGATCAAGATGGGGGAATAGAAGGATGTGGAGCTCACCTCATCCTACAAATACATCAAGAATACATCTACATGTGGAATAATTCTCACAAAATACCTACTGAATGCTGGGGGAGGATATCAAAAGACAAAAAAATGCAAGAAAGATCACCATGTGACCAGATAGGATGAAAGCAAAAACAGGAATCAGGACAGGACTTGTCCCTTGGGAAGAAGCTATGAAGAGAAAAAGTTCCCTCACCTTGAGCAGCCCCTTCTCTGGTGGGGAGATCAGCCAACACAGAAAGGAAGCCTCAGAGGCTCAGAGGTGAGCACAGCCTCTGGCTTGCGGCAGGTGAAACAGAGAAACCAGCACAGGGGCTCTCTGCCAGCACCCTGTGCTCCCCAGTCCAAGATGCATGACTGCTGGTATGCTCAGGGACTGAGCGCTCACCTCCAACTTCAGAAGACAGACCCAGGGAGAAGGCTGGACTTATCTGTGCAGAGACAGCTGCAGTGGTTAAAGTGTTGTCCAATTCAAGTCAGAACTGGAGGTGTGACAGGAAGGAGCCCGAGCCCGGGTCCACCACTGAGGTCCCATTGTTAACGTGCATGCCCAAAGGAGTGGTGGGGCCTGCTACAGCAGCCTCATGCTCAAAGTGCTCACAAGGGGTGCAGCTCCACGTCTATGAACTCTGGGAGTTTGCAAGCACTGGCAGGCTGCCCACATGTAAAGGCAGGGCTGAAATCCAAGCTGATACCCATGGGATGCATGACTTCAGATGTAGGGCTGAAATTTGAGTGCCCTCAAGGCTCTGTGATCTCTGGATTTACACACTATAGGTGGCTTTGTAAACTCAGTTCCTGCAGGACATCTGAGTGAATTGGTAGTGCTCCCATCACTGGGGTGGGTCCAATGACAGTGGCTGCAAACAATGTAGTTACACGCATGCAAAGGCCAGGCTGGGATCTGGGCTGACTCAGTAACCCCCATGGTGGGTCTGGGTGCATGACTACAGTAGTCTAGATGCCTGACCTCAGCAGTTTTGTTTTAATAGATCTGTGCTAGTGGCTTTATGAGCATAGAATTCGAGGGACACCAAGGCCAATTGCCTGAATTTCCATGGCTGAGTCAGGGTGAGAGCAATACCCAAAAGACAGTGCATTTTGTGAGCCTACACAGTGGGTGACAGACAACATCATAGAGTGCTCTTTCTGGTGTACAATTCCTGGAGAATAATCAGTGGCTTCTCTTCCAATGGAAGAATTTCATTTCCACCTAACTCACACCACAGTTCAGAAATGGATTTGAGTGTGTCTGCCCAACAACTAGGGAGCAGACTCTGTCAATGAAAGGGCTAAGACAGCTACACAGTCAAGAGGAGCCTGACCTCAACATTCAGCGCAGGATCTGGTCACCACAACAGTACTCACACCCCTTGTCAAGGGGATACAGAGAATACACACCGAGGAAAGATGAGGCAGGCATTCCCACTAAAAACAGGCCTTGATCAAAACTTTAGACTCACAGAGGATACACAGGGACACTCTCACATACAAACAGTCCTTCAAGACCATAGTAGATAATTGTTTCTCCTAAATTCATACAATCAGAGAAATATAAGTAAAATGAAGAGAGAAACCACTTCCAATTAAAAGATAAAGAGAATTCTGGAAGAATAATGAAACAGACCTCTCTAGTCTACTAGATCCTGGGTTCAAAAAAGAAACAATGAAATTACTGAAGAATTAAGAAAGGCTATTAATAGAAATGCAGATTATTGTAAAAAAAAAGAACTAGAAACTTTAAGAAGAGCCATTTAAAATTATAAAACTTATTTGCTGAAGCAAAACTGGAGCTAAAGGCAGTAAATAGCAAAGTGGATAATTCAGAAGAGGGAATAAGTGATCTAGAATATAGAACACATTAAGTCCCCTACATAGGAACCTTCAAGTTATGAAGTTTCAAAGATGTGAATATGCATTGCTAATGAAGACCTGCTGGAATTGGGAGCCCAGGGCAAGAACACAGACAAGAGGAAGAACTAACTGAAGAACTGAAGAAATTTACAATGCAGGAAATGGCAAGGGGCTTTTATTTCTTGAGGGAGCATTATTAGTTATTGAGGACCTGAACCTAGAATGGTACATGAATGTTGCAGCGGCCATTCAGAACTCAATCCAGTGCTATCCTGTCACCAATGATGAGAAAACGAAGGAGCTACTACATAGATTTAAAAAAACAAAAAGGCTGAGCACCGAAGAACTGATGTCTTCGAACTGTGGTGCTGGAGAAGACAGTGTCCCTTGGACAGCAAGGAGATCAAACAAGTGAATCCTAAAGGAAATCAATCCTGAATATTCATTGGAAGGACTGATGCTGAAGCTGAAGCCCCAATACTTTGGCCACCTGATGGTAACAGCCAACTCATTGGAAATACCTTAATGCGGGGAAAGATTGAAGGCAGGAGGAGAAGGGGGCAGCAGAGGATGAGATGGTTGGATGGCATCACTAACTCAATGGATATGAGTTTAAGCAAACTCTGGGAGATAGTGAGGGACAGGGAAGCCTGGCATGCTGCAGTTCAAGGGGTAGCAAAGAGTCAGACATGACTGAGCAACTGAATAACAAAACAACTACCTAGATATCACTGGATTGATTTTTTAAGAGAGCACATAGAATTGAATCCAGCAAGGAACTAGAAACTGTGTGGTCTATGTCAGATGTGAGTGAAAATGCAACTTGTCCTCCATCTCCTATTGCTGATGATCCTTCAGCTCTACCATCTCCCACCCCTTCTCCCTTCTCAAATCAGTAATTCTTCTTGCTTGTTCACTTGATCCCAGTTGCTGTATGCAGCTGCTGTACTGAACTACTGTACTTTTCAAACTACTATACTGTAAGATTTAAAATGTTTATATTTGCTTTTTATGTATTATTTGTGTGAAAAGTATTATAAACCTATTACAGTACAGTACTATGTAGCTGACTCTCTTAGTTGGGTACCTAGGCTAAATTTGTTGGAATTATGAGCAAACTGGACTTATGAATATGCTCTCAAATGAGACTTGTTCATATGTAGGGGACTTACTGTAATAGAAACCACTCAATCAAAAGAATAGATAGCCAGGACACGGAAGCAAACTAGATGCCCATCAGCAGACGAATGGATAAGGAAACTGTGGTACATGTACACCATGGAATATTACTCAGCCATTAAAAAGAATGAAGAGTGAAGTAAGCCAGAAAGATAAAGACCAATACAGTATACTAACGCATATATATGGAATTTAGAAAGATGGCAACAATAACCCTATATGC